>NW_019154117.1:11922110-12152925 GCF_002288905.1 Enhydra lutris kenyoni
ACAGACACACACACACACACACACACACACACACGCATACATGCAGATACACACACACAAAATAATACTGTTTCTTCTGTTCAAACAGGTCTTTCTTTCTCCTTTTCCTTTTTGTTTTGAGCACCACATGTCCTACTGAGGTGTGCATTACCATTAAATACTGAGTCCACCCGAGGTCACAGCAATGGAAGAACAATGATGAGGTTCAGGACACATAGGAATGCACACTTGGGTATGTGATTTCTCCCACTTAAAATCCCAGGGTCGGTTATTTGAAAGTAAATTATTATGAGAGAGGGCGTGCATTTCACAAATGTACAGATCTAGTACTCCACAAGAGAGAATGAGGTAGAGAAAACATTTCTTTATGCTAACAGTTCTAATGCAGAAGTCTTTAAACAATCATTAAGAATGAAATGTAAACAAAAGCTTGGCTGTGGACTTGCTAACTATACCTTATTAAAGTTTGATGCTACCTGGAGCTCTGACTGTAACCACTGCCTGGAGAATCTGGAAATGGGCAATCAGAGCCGCATTCACCTCTCTTTTAATTAATTTACATCAGCATTCAGGAGCATTTGCGGAACACTGATCATGTGCAACATTGTTTTAGTCGCAGAGGAAATTCAAAACTTTACAAAGACCCTGTATCTGCTTTTCAGTACCTACTGTGTGCTAGAGCAATGCTTCTCATGTGACCTGTGGTGAAGGATCATTTTTCTTTTTTAAAAAAGTTCAATCCATTACAAACTGATAGTTTTGTAAAATGCCACAGAATGATGCACATGGACTTTGCGGCAATGGCAAACTGCTGTACATTTCTGAGTTTTCTTTTCTCAGTTTCTGCACCTCTCTCGGCATCCACAAACAGGCTGTGGGCCAGCACCAGTTCACGGGCCCTAAGGCTCGACCCAAAGTGTAGCCTGCGAACTAGCAGCACCAGCCGCATCCAGGAACTTGCTAGAAATGCAGATTCCTAGCCGCCCCCCCCCCCCCCCCCCGCCGAACCCATTGAATCAGCACTCTTCTGAAGAGAGATCTATCAGATGGATGAAAAGTTACAATGGGGACGCCTGGATGGCTCAGCTGCTTAAGCATCCAACTCGAGGTTTGGCTTAGGGCATGATCTTGGGTCCTGAGATGGAGCCCCATGTGGGCTCTGCACCCAGCAGGAAGTCTGCTTGAGTCTCTCTCTCTCTCTCTCTCCCTCTTCCCCTTCTCCTGCTCATGCTCTGTCTCTCCCCCAAATAAATAATCTTTTAAAAAAAGAAACAAAAGCTACAATAACATACAATCATAGCAGTAGTAGTGGGTTTACAGTCCTTACAACAGCATATATACACTGGTCTAATTATTTCCTTATATTAACTAATTTGAACCTTCACCTGTGAAGTAAGAGCTTCTGTTATGCTCCTTTTGCAGATAGGGACAATGAGGCAGTAGAAGTCAGGCTTCTTGACCAATGTCACACAGCTAGGGAGCAGAAAGCAGGCACACGGAATAGCATGAGTGAAATGAGAGGTGTAGAGACAGACTGAGCAGGGATGCTCGGAGGAGGGAAGGGTCAGTGTTGGCCAAGAGAGGACCTGGAGCCGGGTCTGGAGGACCGCCAGTGGTCTCAGCATAGAGGAGGCACTTTAATGATTTTTGTTGCATTTCTTTGAATTAATTGACTTTTGTCCTTCGATAGTTCTATAATTTCCAGGGAGGTGGTTTCAATTTAATGAGCTGCTCTCAGGCTTTCTACTTTTTAAGATTTAGCTTCAATTTTCCATTCTTCTTCTCTTTCCATCTCTACAATGTGAAGGGTTTCCTCCTCTCAACTTCCAAGCATTTGTGCTTTCCCTGTCTGCTAACGCTTTCTATCCCTCTTGATGGAGTAGTTATTCTATATCCTTGGGCTCATTTAGGGCTGGGGCCGTATCTACTTGCCTTTTTACTCTCTTCCCTAACCCCAGTGCCTGGTACCTAACAGACCCCCAGAAAATACTTGTTAAAATAATGGATGATATTACACATTTATCAAGAAAATGGTCAATCAACTGTTGATGGAGCATGCTTTAAAATATTCATTGATCGGTCACCTTGCTCTTCTATCTTCCTAACCTGTTTTGCACCAGTGGAACTACTGAGCCTTGAAATTCTGGGCCAAATGTACCTGTCAGTCTAAAGGCATTGCCCCTGAACTGGCTGAGTGGGTACGCTGGGTCACGTTTCTGTGCGTGCCACGCATGTGTGCGCACACACACGCCCAAGCATATCATGTTTTGTTTTATGCTGTTGGAATCTGCTAGACACACTCCAAGTTCTGCTTTCACCAATTCTATGTTATAGAAAACATGCTGGAAAGAACTGAAGAGAAATATATTAAAATGTATCAAATCTCCACCCCTCCTCTGGCTGGCATTATAGCTTATTAGCACATTTGAAGGACGATGGGTGCATACTATCATTCTTGAATGCATGAATCTCCAAATTAGTATTTTGGAATCCAAGAGAAAAAAAAAACCTTAGGAAGGTTTTTGATTGCCATATGTTATTTTGAAAGTACACAAAGTCTTTTCTCAAGTGTCAGTAGATGACATTATTTAAATTCAGCCATTGGTTAAGTAGTGTAATTACCCATCAATTAGGTTTTCCCACTGAATTTAGATCATGTTATACTACTCCTTTGCTCAAAAATTTTCAAGTCTCAGAAAATAGAGGCTGACGGTAGATTATGTAAAAGATAATTTTAGTCAATGTCATTCAAAATAACAGAGACCAGGACTTTTACTTCTTAGGTAGCCTTTAAATGAGGGTCCTTGCTAGCTTCTGTTCTATCCAAATAGAAAGTTCTGCATTTTCTATGTTAAAAAAATGAAATTGCACCAAAAGAATCCTAAATGGCTGCATGCTAGCTGGTATTTGCCTATATAGGGAGTTCTGTGTGTCCTGGCCAGGTTTAAATGATAAATTAGTCCATAAGACTGAGGACAACAGGGGTGCCTGGGTGGCTCAGTGGGTTAAGCCTCTGCCTTCGGCTCAGGTCATGACCCCGGGCTCCTGGGATCGAGCCCCACGTCGGGCTCTCTGCTCAGCGGGGAGCCTGCTTCCCTTCCCCTCTCTTTGCCTGCCTCTCTGCCTACTTGTGTTCTCTCTCTGTCAAATAAATAAATAAAAATCTTTAGAAAAAAAAAAAAAAGACTGAGGACAACATCTTGAAGTGCTTTATTCCGCTTAATTCTGTGGCTCCCTTTCTTTTGTTCTTAGACACAAATCCTACCGGCATCTGTACTGCTCTGCGCACTACTTAAGATTTCAGTCCTCATTGAGGAGTTCCTCGAGACACTGTTACTATCAACTTGAGCTTTTGTGAGAGACATCAGTCTAAGTAATTTGGCGAACACTGACGTGAACGCTAAACCACTGCTAGTGATTCTGTTTTTACAGTCCTCTCTTACCTGGACCACTTAGGAAAAAAGAAAGAGAGAGAAAGAGAGAGAGAGAGATGCAATGATAGCCTGCTTGTGTTTCTGATGATGACCGAGGACAAAGCATTCCATTGCCTTTCTCCCTCTGCAAACCTAAAGCACACTGCCTATCTCTTATTACCTCCCAAGGCACTGTGGTCTGAATTGATAACATGATGACAGCTTTGGATTCTCCGAGTATCATATGAAGTCTTGTTAGCTACAGTGCTAGCTTTCTGTATGCAAAATAAAGCAGTCTGTTCAACTTTCTTTGTATAACAGGTGGCTGAGTTTAAGCAGTTTTAAATGACATTCTTGTTTGCCTTATACCTAAATGTCAATTTTCTTTGGATTAAAAAGGCTCTCTATATATTAACATAACCTTAAAAAGCACACACACACACAGACACACACACACACACCCATTGGGAATTTTTCTGAGTTTAAGTAACATGGAATTTGATTACACAGTGCATTCTGGGGCTCAGCCTCAGCAGGTTCTAGACACCAGGCAGGCTGATTATGACTTAAGCATTGTTTCAATGTGATTTTGCAAAGGATTTCATTTAATGCAGATTAGTAACTTTATTAAGCTGTTGATAATTGAAGCCTCTTAGGTTTAACAAGTACCATCCAGCAAGGTAGATTAGTGGGGTTTAATTTGTTGCTCTCAAATAGCAAACACAGACTTAGCAGAATAATTACATCTCCTCAGTGGGCTAATAAAAGGCGACATCACAATGGTGCTTCGGGCCATTTCTGCATTTCTGCAGTTTCCTTTGGGGCCCGGCCTTTAGAGTTCTGTGCATTTCTCTCCAGCGACACCCAAATCGAGCACCTGTAAATTACCTCGTTTCAAGGGCCATGACCGATGAGGTCACGTGAAATGTGACTCCTGAGCACAAATATTTACTTCGGAGCAGGCTGTCTTCTACCTGAGTCGTAACTTTTACCTAAAATTTTTTGTCCACTCCTTTGTCCAGATTGTAAGTCTCTTGAGGGCAGAGGCCAGGCCTCTCCTCTGATTCCTTAGCAACCAGTACAGCATCGGGCCTGTAGCGATACAGTCTGTGGGCCTACCAGATTAAGGAATTGTTTCAAATAATTACAAAGTATGCTTACTAGTAACTTTATTGCCACACTTTCAAATTCCAGGAAGTTAGTCTTAGAGGGGGGTATCAGGTTGCTGTTTTAGCCAGAAGACTGAGTCAACAGAGGAAAGAGATCATATCAATGAGTGAAATGATGATTTATTATCTGAGAGATTCTCGGCCACACAGAGCATCTAGCCCAAGTCAGTTGGCTAAACAAATTAACTTAGTGTGTTAACATGGCCCAGTCCTGACTTCCGTTGATTTGGTGGCATGCACGAAGAGGAAGACTCCTTATTCCCCTGGACTGCGGGGTCTACCATATTTCTAACAGGGTCACCAAGCAGACAGTGAAAAATGCTACACTAGGGGAGCCGACATAAATAACATTTCTTAACAGGAAATGCCAAAGCCGTTTGAAATGGCTGGAAATGAATTTCTAAAGTCAATCCTTTTTTCATTTTTTCCCTCTTCTATCTCTGAACATTAGAACATCATCAAGACCGCAGGTGTGGAGACTCAGGTCTCGGGGACTGATGCTGGTTTTTTTCCTCCATTGGCTTTTCAGGCAGCTTTGCTTTTTCAGAGTGACACCCGAAACCTCAAACTTGGCAAGCAATGCTGAATATTTGGGGAGATATCACTTTCCTTAAAATTAATTTTAAACTCGATCCCACTTCTCTGTCTCCCACTTCATTCTATAGATCGTATGAGGGCCACACTGAATTATTATAAAGTTCTCCCTTAAAGATTCTACCAAGTGACTTAGCAAGGATGCTTGACTGCAGGTCATGGACGCTATCCCCAGGGACACGATGATAGCAGAAAGAGCAAAGGAGAATGAAACCTGATTCTGGTCTTTCATGTGAATGAGTAGTGACTTTTTTCCAGACTACATACTTTGTAAACGATGGACCGTTTTTCCAAGGCGATATCCCTAGACATGTCTGTTTCCTAAACCACAGAACAGAACAGAAGGGTAACAAACTTCAAAAGGATACATATGTAAGAGTGCTAAAGCCAGGAATTAGAGTCAAGCATTTATACCAGTCTTAGAGCTCTCAGTCAGTGCCTTTCTGTCCACATGTGGCCATTTTTATTATGGTACTACCTCCTCACCCAGCCGCAATGTTCAGAGTGAAAGAGACCAGTGGACCAGCGATGGTGCCTGATTGCGGAGCAAAAAACTGAGAGGTGGGTCACTACCTGTGACTTATGCATTAGCCCCCAAAGAGAAGCTGATCATTCGTATTCCTTTTCTTGAAAATTCAAACTTAGACACTTAGAAAAAATGAGCCAGGAACCATGGTGAACTAATGCAGGGAAGTCTTGAGGGAGAGAAAGTTCCCGAAAGGCAACAAGACCTGTGCCTAAGTACAAAATGGAGGAGGGTGACAGGCGTCATCAGAGTCCTCTATAAGACTGGTGGAGTTACAAGCAGAGATGCTGTGTCTGAGAAAGAAACCAGGTAACCTATGGAAGACAGAGGGATGGAGGGAAAAGTCCTACTTCCTAATCCTTTCCCCCCCCATTTCAATTCCAGTCAATTTCTAGGCTCACAATAATTTCCTTTCTCCTGAAGTGACTTAAGTGTATTCTTGCTAGTGTGTCTCAGAGAGGTACCAGTAAAATCAGATAAGCCAAAACACACCAAAAACACCTTATTTCTTCCTAGGGCACAGATCCAGCTCTCAAGGGCAGCATCTCATTTGATCTACCTGAGCGCCATGGTGGAAGAAACTGGCATTCGGAGAGCAGATACGACTTGCTCAAGGTCACACCACTAGCAACTAGCAAAGCCAGAATCCAAACCAACGATTCCGACCCAGACACATCTACTCACCCTTCCGGGTGGAAGGGAGAGTTGGCTGGCTTCGAAGACTAGAGTATTTTCATCTCTGGAAAGGGGCTCGTTTGAAGGACAAGTACAAATAAGCTGATATATTCTGTCTGTATCAAGGGCAGGATCTGAGATGTTATTTTGCATTTGGAATCACGTGTTTGCGCCGACATCCATGGGTCTTGGCTGTCCCAACGTTTCACTTAATGAGACTCATCTAAAGGAACGTGACTTTCAACATTTGGTTTGAATGTCCAGTTTCTTTCTGGACTGTATTGGAAAACATAGTTTAGGGATCTCAATAAATACAGGGATGGACATTTATAGTGAAATCCATCCCCTTGGGGCTCCATCCTTTGCCCCAAGGATGCTGTTGACAATGAAGGGCTTCCTCAGGGGTCTGTCAGAGGATGGTTTCTGGTGATCTCTTGCAGGGACAGTGCTCAAATGCAAACTCATCAAATTGCCTTTTGACAACTTGTTTTGTATGTTCTTTCTGTGCTACAAGAGCTGTGATGATTCAGTGGGGGCCTTCCAGGAAATAGTTATACAAGAAGAGGAAAATACCTATTACCTTTAATCCTGACTCCCATTAGGAAAGGATTCTGGTAACATGTTGGCGTAAAGGAAAAGCAGAAATAGTTGGCGTAGAAAAGTATAGGATAGCCCAGAAGCCTACAAGATAAATGTCCGATTTCCCCCTGGGATGCGGTGACCCAGAGAGAGCATGCACAATTGAATTAACCATTCATCTGAGAATGTGCTGACCAAGCATGGGAGGGGCAGGACTAGCGATGGCCCCAGCATGGGACAAAGTGTGCCTGTGAAATGTGGCAAAGGTGTGCCTTCTTTCAGGAGAGATGTGGCATTTATACAAATACCCCCGAACAGGTCCTGCATACAGAAGACACAGCTACACCTTTGTTTCTGCAACATCTGCAACGTGTTTGCTTTACCTGCCTACTTCATAAGTTGGGGGACATGAATTCTTCCAATTTGAGTGGTTAAAAAAAATCAGGACAATCCTGGATTTATAAGCATCCTTGATGTGTTAGAAAACAAGTTTAGGAATCAGGGATTTGAGGTGGAACTCCTGCTGAAAAATTATCCCAGGAGCTTGTGAAAAATGTGCCTACTGGCCCCTTGCTCATGGATTCTGTGTCTGTCGGCAAGGTGGGGTTCTCAGCATTTCCATTTTTATTTTTATTTATTTATTTTTTAAAAAGATTTTATTTATTAATTTGACAGACAGAGATCACAAGTAGGCAGAGAAGCAGGCAGAGAGAGGAGGATGCAGGCTCCCTGCTGAGCATAGAGCCTGATGCGGGGCTCGATCCCAGGACCCTGAGATCATGACCTGAGCCGAGAGCAGAGGCTTTAACCCACTGAGCCACCCAGGTGTCCCACCATTTCCATTTTTAAATAACAACCACGGACAATTCCAGAAACAACTCTCTGAGATACACTGCTAATGTTTCCCCTTGGCCACTGGTTGGGGTCTGAGTTTCTCAAGGTTGGCTACTTAGGATTCCTTGCAATGCACTGAACCCTCTGCTGCTGCCTTACCGTAGCCCTGTCATCCTGCTCCGACATTGTGACTAGAATTTCCCTACAGGCCTCTCTGCCCTCCACCCCCCTCCCTCGGCCACCCTCCCTGGTACCATAGAAATATCGTCTGAAACCAAAGTTTCTCAACCACGGGACTACTGGTACAACCTTGGTACTACTACAATTCTTTGTTGTGCGGGGCTGTCCTGTCCTTGTAGGGGGTTAACAACACCCATGGCCTCTACTCACTAGCAACCAGTAGCATCCCCAACTCCAGTTACAACAACCGCAATTGTCTCCAGTGATTGCACAACGTCCCTCTGCGGCAAAACGGACCTAGGTTGAAAACCACAGTTCTTAAACCTTAGGAAGAATGGGCTGGTCTCCTCTATTGTATGTTTTTCTGTGGCGTTCAAGCACCTGTGTGACTTAGCTCCAAACCACATTTCCAGCCTTGTCTACCGTTCAACTCCTCAATGACCCTCACTCTGCTTTCCCAGGAAAACTGGACTCCTTCAAAGCTTAGCGTAAAATTTATCTTCTCCCAAGTTTTTCTTGATTTTTCCCAATTTCGTCAGTTCCCTTCTTGTGTTCCGCACGTTCACCTGCCCTTCTATGCAGAACTTGCTCAGACTTGTCCTGCAACCAAAGTTTTGTCCATCTCTTTCCCTTGGACTGCAAAGACCAGACCTTATTTCTGCCCAGGTCGCTAACACTTAGCCTAGGGAAAGCACACATGGGTCCTTAAGAATGTCTGTGCAAGGGGTGCCTGGGTGGCTCAGTGGGTTAAGCCGCTGCCTTCGGCTCAGGTCATGATCCCAGGTCCTGGGATATAATAATAATGTCACATTATTACAATATCACAATAATAATAATGTCACATCGGGCTTTCTGCTCAGCAGGGAGCCTGCTTCCTCCTCTCTCTCTGCCTGCCTCTCTGCCTACTTGTGATTTCTGTCAAATAAATAAATAAAATCTTAAAAAAAAATAAAATAATGTCTGTGCAAATAAATAAAAATGTGACATAGAAAGCCCACCACAGAGAGTAAACGTTTTTTTTTTCCTACATCCACATATTATAACTGACTCACCAGGAATAATGGAAGTGAAATGCAATGTGTGTGTACTAGACCCGTAGCCTCACGCAGGGAGCCAGGGTATCTATCAGCCGTCAACATCAGAACAGTTATGTGGCATTAAGTCTTTAACTAGAATTATGTTAAAACTAGTAAGAATAGGTGACCAAGCTACCCAGAGGCAACTTCTATTAAGTAAAACCACACACCCCTCAAACCAGCCCATAAGCCCTCTTCACTTTAGTATTTCTCCCTTTCATAGACCTAAGTTATACCTCAAGTCATCTTTGCAAAGCACTCATTCAGGGAGGTGCTGTGTTAGCACCTTTGGTGGAATTGTTCCAAAGAGAACACCCAAGGAGTCCTAGCTTTTAGGAATTACTCTATTATTGGCTTAACAATTGCAGTAATTCACAGCAATTAACTTGTCTATGGTCTCTCCCCCCCGCCATTGCCTTGTGCCCTTTCTTCTGTTGCGTAACAAATGCATCCAGTCTGCACCAGCAGCAGGTCTGGCCTCAGGTCTGCAGTGCTTATTTCTACCACCTTAACTACCTGGAATTCAGAGGGAGATGGAGACCAGGGTTTGGGAGGGGATGGAGCAGGGACTGTTGAGGAAGAAATGATGGTGGTGGGAGAGGTCCTCTGAGAGCTTCTGTTTTCATTTATAAGGTGTCAACATTTATCACTGATAATCTGTAGGAAATGAAACCAAAACGAAGGTTAAGAGGACCCTCTTCCTCATGGATATCGATAATTCTGCCTAGAGTTTATGAGTGAAGACTGCCCAAGTCCTGCGTCATTTGGATTTCTTTAAACACAACACCTGTGTCTCAGCTGGTTGGTCTCCTGGTTAGACAGAGAGAGGGCTGAGAACAGGAATTCATGGGCCTTAGTTTCGTGAGGCAGCTCATAAAAATCTCGTATTTTCTTGCTGCCTGGTTATCTTGGTTTTCAACGTTCGCTTTTTAAGTTATCAACCCACTGATTATCACCAGTTGCCGGCTTGGTCCATTTTACCGTTGTGCCTCAACACATGCATTTAGAACCACATGTGTGGAAGACTTAAATCTGATCTGAGGCAGACATATTACAAGTTGTCTGTCAAACACCATGCATCTTTCCCATAACCATCATCCGATGAAAAATAATGTCAACAATTGTGCAACTGCAGTATGACAAGTGTGAATGCCCTAATTGGTCAACTAGACCAGAATGATGAGTTGCCTTTTTTTTTTTTTTTTAAACCAATGTCACTTCTAATCTATTACAACAGTAATGAACAGCCAGGCAGCCTATTTCCCACAGATATCTTCAAAGCTCTACAGATTGCCATCTGAACCATTATTTAATTGCATTTGGCACAGATTGTAGTATGCTCCATAGAACCAAGAAGGCGTATTAACTAGATTTGGCTATCCCTAAGTCACTATAATGATGAGGCTTTCTATGTCTGAAGGAAGCTTAACTTCAGTCTTTACTATCAACTGTTGTAACCACCTAACACATGGTAGTTGCCTGAAAAATCCAAATTTCTAAGACCATGTATTCATTTTTTAAGATTTCTTATTGGGTTAACAGGAATTAAGAGTATTTTTTGCATGTGTGTGTGGTCTGTCCAATCTTGGATATAAAATTTTCTGGATAATTAAGATAAAATAATAGTTGATCCAGTAGTATATATACTCCAAAATTT
This sequence comes from Enhydra lutris kenyoni, assembly GCF_002288905.1. Taxonomy (NCBI): domain Eukaryota; kingdom Metazoa; phylum Chordata; class Mammalia; order Carnivora; family Mustelidae; genus Enhydra; species Enhydra lutris. The sequence continues at coordinate 11,932,814 of NW_019154117.1, forward strand.
AACTCAAAAATTTTATCTTTTATTTTAATTTTTATATTATTTATATATAATTATATATTTATCTTATATATTATATATATTATAAATAACATATTTATAATACATATTTTTTATATTATTTATAATATAAATATTATATTCTCTCAAAATAAATTCTCTCAGAATAAATATTATATTCTCTAAAAATTTTATTTTATTTTGTTTAATTTTTATATTATTTATATATATTTATATATTTATTTTATATTTTATATATAATATATATTATAAATAACATATTTATAATATCTATTTTATATTATTTATAATATAAATATTATATTCTCTTAAAATAAATTCTCTCAGAATAAATATTATATTCTATCAAAAATTTTATCTTTTATTTTAATTTTTATATTATTTTATATATTATATATAATATATATTATAAATATGTGTATTTATAATATATATATTTTTATATGATTTATTTTGTTTTTGAATTTATTTTGCCATTGACAGATATATATTTTGCTTTCAGCTTTGTCTACTGTCTTATCTCCATTGTTAATGTATAATCCATACCATTTAAAAAAATGTCTCTGATAATGGGATGGCTGCACAGTATCCTCCCTCTAAGCCAGTGATAATTCCCTAACCATTTCCATTTGGCTAGTTTGGCTCAGTAGAGACACCGACTTGCCTCCAGTGCGTAGAGAATAGTAAGGAGGCATGGCTCCCTTCAGGCCGACTTTCGTCTATGTGAAGAGGTGATGATGTACAATTGGGATAAAGTGCTGATGTATATTCTGGAGTGCTCAGTGACAGCACTTCCGATCAAACACTGGAAGATGGAATACATGCATTTTTTTCCTGGTCGCTCTCCAATATTCTCCTAAAATGACAGTAAAGGAAAAATAAAAACGAAACAAAGGCATATCCCACAAGGACAAGAGCATGGAGAAGACGGGGGTGGTAACTCATGATGGATGCCAACAACATTCTGAAAGCTTTAAGTGGTTGAGTGGTAGCTGGTAGACCTCACTGGGATTGTTCGAAGATTAAATACTGGACGTGGTACAAGCCAACAAGAAACAGGCTGTTTCACTCGGCTGAAACTGACAGGCTCAGGGATAGAGGCACTGAGCAGTTTTGAAGGCTGCAGACTGGCTAGGTTGTAGGGTCAAACCCATAGGAACAATTGGTTTTAGAGTCTTTAAGACAAAAAGCCAAATTTCCTCCTTCACTCCACATAGTCAGGAAAATGACCCTTTCCTACACAGGTAGAAAACCAGAGGTTAATTCTTTTTTTTTTTTTAATTATTATTATTTTTTAAATTTAATTTAATTTTTAAAAAATATTTTATTTATTTATTTGACAGAGATCACAAGTAGGCAGAGAGGCAGGCAGAGAGAGAGGGGGAAGCAGGCTCCCTGCGGAGCAGAGAGCCCGATGCAGGACTCGATCCCAGGACCCTGGGATCATGACCTGAGCTGAAGGCAGAGGCTTTAACCCACTGGACTACCCAGGCACCCTTATTTCATTTTCTTATAATTTTTAAAATTTTTTATAAACATATAATGTATTATTAGCCCCAGCCGTACAGGTCTATGAATTGCCAGGTTTACACACTTCACAGCACTCACCATAGCATATACCCTCCCCAATGTCTATAACCCCATCACCGTCTCCCTCCCCCTCCCCCAGGTTTATTCTTTTGAAAAGCTGAACCTTAGAGGGTTGGGTCCTGAGGCACAGATGAGAGAAGGCACAAGACACCAGACTGGAAACAAAAAGATCAAGTGAAAGTCTTCTCTCAGCTGCTAGGACATGAGCAGTGAGGCTGAATTTCTTCCCCATGACCCCTGCCCATGCCTGCCCCACCCGGCGCACATCCTCAGGTATGACATAGGACGACTTTTCTTTGGAAACACTAAAGAGTGCCAAGCAAGAACCTAATGGTCTTGGCTTTGGGGGCTCTCCCAACAAAATTCAGGGACCTCACTGAAGAGGTCCCCAGGCAGTGAGTCCCACCTCAGGACGAAGAATTCCCAGTTTGCATGTCAGTGCCTCATTTTAAGATACGATAATAACCAAATGTTTCTAGGACTTGAGGAAAGCCTCTAACATGAAAGACAGAAATCATTAAAAAAAAAAAAAGTTTTGGAAAACTATATTTAGAAATTAACTCCTCATGGGGTAGAGGAGTTACTTTTATAATCACCAGGGTAGTATACGTTACCATAAGTGGAATGAGTCAACAATATTCAATGTCTTTCAGAGAAAGAAACCCCTATTACAGTGAGAACATGAACTTAGGCATCTATAAGTTGCTAGGGATATCTAGAAATAGGTAATTCTCCTAGATTAACACTTTCTTCCTTTACATTAATGGTGTAGACCTGAGTTTTGTGATTAAAAATAAAGCCAGTTTCTGGAATTTTACTATATTATGGGGAATACTTTTAGCTGATTTACTGATATTGTGCCACTTTTTATTTTTTAAATAATTATCGTGAAAGAAACACTGTGGTTTGATTCAATTCTTGTGACTTCAGTTTTTTTGTGCTTTTGGAATTAAAAAAAAAAAGGTCTCAAATTAATACATTGTTCTTTCTACTTTGGAGTCAAGCTTTATACCTGCCTGTTCGACCTCAAAAAAAAAAAAAAAAAAAAAAAAGGAGGATCAACAAATTAGCCAATCTGCAAGCATTTATGAAAAACTATTAAGTTCAGGACGGTGGAAACCAGCTCTAAGGGAATCTATATTTGCAGACAGTATAAGCATTTTCAGCTGAAGAGGCTATTCTAATTCTTAATCAATATGAGAATGTAAGTAGTTAATACTGATAATTATTATTTTAATAATATATATGCCACAGGTGGAAAAGGAAATAACTTGAACAACAACAACAAAAATACTATAGGTCCCCTGTTCTGTATGTTACTGAACATGTTTGGGAACATCACTTAGTGACATGACCAAATATGCCTTTAAATAAAAGTGAGAAAATACACCATCTGCTCTAACTGCTTATGAGATTGTAAACATACTGCAACATGAGATGGCATTTTATTTTATTTTTTAGAAAGATTTTATTTATTTATTTGAGAGAGAGAGCGAGAGAGAGCATGAGCAGAGGGAGGGGCAGAGGGAGAAACAGACTCCCCACTGAGGGGGAAGCCAGTCATGGGGCTTGATCCCAGGACCTTGAGGCTCGACTCCAGGACCTTGGGCACATGACGTGAGCCTAAGGCACACACTTAACCGACTGAGCCATGGGGCACCCCCATGAGGCGGCATTTCAAACAAGCACAAAGTACAATCTCTCTACATCCTGTTCTGCAAAAGAGGCAACACTAATTATCTCCTTTCGAAAGCACTGGTCTCCTGCACTGGATGGCTGTTTTAATGTCTAGGTGCAGGTACTATCTGTGACAGCAATAACACATTTGCTCATGAAACTATTCCCCACAAGTCCTCCAGTTAGAAGGCCCACATGACGTGGAGATTTGCTTGGGGAGGTCACGGGGACCAGGTGCAGGGCTGGGGTCAAAGAGCTGGCTTCATCACAAAGACCCTTGGGCCGAAGCTAGAATGCTCCGAGCCCCAATTTTCTCACCCACAGAAAGGAAGCCCTGTTTGCTTCATAGACTTTTGGTAGGCTCAGATGAATGCATACTGTGAATGAGTACTGTATAAGAAACTCTTTCCCAAATGCTAAAGTGCCACAAAGATACAAGTTACAATGATACGACTACTGATACATGTAATGGTGTCGCGTAAATATCAGGAAGCCCCATGGTGACCATCAACTTTTTAGCTGTATCGGGATAACTTTGGGATTGAAAGTATACCTCTTAGACCTGGAATGCTTAGGGTTCTGTGCTCTTATTTTCTGGAATAGGAAAACTGAAATATATGAATGTGGAGTCATGTTACTGTGGTAGCAAAATACCCCTCCCCACTTCAAATCCCACACGTGGTCAGATTAAAGGGCTCATGGTAATTAAAGATCGACACAGAGTGAATAAGATTAATATTAGAAAAGGATTACATCGAAAAAGATTTACATCAAAGGGTTCTTTCTCTTTTCTCCCAAAGAAGGCCTGGGACACGGAAGAAGTCCTTATGCAAAGCATTTTAAGCCTCTCAGTTATTTTTAAAGAAGTGGAAAAATATGATGAGGTAAGCACAATATTTTTTCAACTGGAAAAACAGCAGAAGTTGTAATATGCTTAAGGCATTACTCCACATATGGGAAATAATACTGTACTGGAAGGCAAATGGGGTCATGGATGTCTGGGAACTTGAAAATCTTATTTGGAAGAGTTAGAGGACAGCACGTAGAGTAGACAGAATGAAAAGGTGTCTACAGTCATCCCACCAAATTTCAATACCAACAAGTTTTTTGTTTTTGTTTTTGTGTTTTAATGTGCCTCTTGTTGAATTACAAGATGCAAGTTCTCATATATGGCATTCTGTACAAATGCAGAAGATGCATGTCTGTGTTTGCATGTACACGGTCATCTAATTCTGATGTGTGACCAAAGAACTCTCTCTCTCTCTCTCTCTCTCTCACACACACACACACACACACACACACACACACACACGTGTGGAGGTTCTGGGTTCTGTGTGCTTTTATCATACAAAATCAGGAATATGATCTAAGACCAAAATAAAAAGATATGCAGACATCCACTAGAGGAAAAATTTACTTTGCTTTGCTCAAAAGTTGGGAAGTAATTTCATTACAGATATATGCATGCCCCTAAGTTACAAGGGAGGAAAGAGTAGCACAGCACCAGAATGGCAAAGAACTGTGTGTTCTTTCTCTGTGTGTGCCTTTGGTACAAAGACCTGGGTCACTCTCATCACTTTCCATCAACAAATGTTCCTTGAGCCCTTACCATGTCCCAGGCACTGAGTGAGGCACCTAGTTGTGCTGATCAACAGCATTGAAGAGAATAAAATACAAGGTTATGAGTACCTGCGAATTCTGTAAAGAACAGAAAATAAAACAGCAGGTATCTCTGGGGCCCAGATCTCTGCTTGGGCTGTCATAGGAAATTGCAACAGTATTACTAACAATTATATAACACTTGACAGTTTGCTACATAAATGTTACTAGTATCATGACAATATCTCTTCTTTTTTTTTTTTTTTTTAAAGATTTTATTTATTTATTTGACAGAGATCACAAGTAGGAAGAGAGTCCGGCAGAGAGAGAGAGAGAGAGGAGGAAGCAGACTCCTTGCTGAACAGAGAGCCCGATGCAGGGCTTGATCCCAGGATTCCAAGATCATGACCTGAGCCGAAGGCAGAGGCTTTAACCCACTGAGCCACCCAGGCGCCCCGACAATATCACTTCTTACAACAGACATTCTTGAGGGCCTCTGTCTCTAAAGAAGCTTCTGTCTTAGTACCCTGCTAATTCTAACAGGACCTACTAGAGTACTTGGACCCTGCTGCTTGGTCCGTGAATCTGATGTGAGAAAAAAGAGCACAAGTTTAAAAGTCAGACAACAGCTAGTCTAAAGGCTGGCTTTACTGGGTGCTGGGGCCAGGACCTGGGAAGATCCTCATCTCTTCAGAGCCTCTATTGAAAACCCACAGAGATGACAAGGGTCCTTATTTATCAGGCGTCCTGAACATCAGATGTGATCTTGTCCGTGAAAGCACTTGGCAAAGTGTCAAGTGCGATATAAACATTAGCAGTGGTATGAAAATTCTGTAAGCCATTCCCAACACACACAGATCTGAGCTCAGATGAGATCTGCTACTGCATTTTACGTTCTCTACAGAATCCTCAAGTGCACACCACCCTGAATTTTGTTCTCATGTTTCATGCGTACTAACTTTTCAGAAGATTCTTATATCCTAAAAATTTCCTGCAATGGGGCAGGACCACCTGTCCCATTTCGACAAGGCACGTCTATTTACAAAATTGCTTACATCACTAAAACTCTAGAGGAGCATGTTAACTGGCCCAAGCTATTTGAAATAAAACTACATAACTAACAACTGGATGGAATCCCAACTTTCCTTTTCCTTCCCATCTGATATTTTCATTAGAATTATCTAATACAACAAACAGATCAACTAAAACGGGCCTCTGACAACACCCAATATTTAAAAGACGAATGGATTACAGAAAATTCCCAGTACTTCTAAGTGCAGAGAATTCCTTTAGACAGTGTTCTACTATGTTGTATATTTTAAAACACCCTTCCAAGGAATTTCCTGTGCGACAAGCCATTTTGAGGGAAATAGCACTGAGAATATATTGTACAGGTACAGAAGGACCTCTAAAATTAGATGATATCAGTAATTTACAAAAAGGAGACAGACTACTGACTAACCGTCAAAACACCCTCCAAACCCAAGGGGGTAATCACGGAAGGAATACATCTGGAAGAGAGAGCAAATTTAACGAGAGACAGCACAAGTATTGGATAAGTCTTGGGTGCACAGTATGATTCTACTTTCTAGTGGAAAGTGGTGATTTAATCTTACAAATGTAGTTAGCGAAATCGATCACTGGAAGGCTGACACCCTTCACAATATACTGAGGGTCTGGGTGAGTTTTCCACTTCTGCTACACATATTATTACATTAAGCAGATAACCGCCATATCTTTGATTGCTTTTATGAGATACAGTCACAGAAAATAAAGAACCAGATGCTGGAAGACAAAAGAATTCCAAAGTGAATGTGCATGAATTATTATACAAAAAGAGCAGTAATCAATTTGTGAACGTGTAGAGACAATGAGTACTTTCAATAACAAAAGAAACAAAAAAAAATACAGCTGTTTAATCACGACTGAGGCTCACTGTGTGCGGAGATATTTTAACATTTATTAATAAAAGCCTCAAAGTGCATTGTATATCACTCCTGGATCTGGTTAGGCAGGTTTTAATTAAAAGAGTACCTCTGACAAATAACAATAAAGAGATTTAAAGGGACTAATGCTTCAACCAAGAGATTTATCTTTTTTAAAAATGAATTTCTCTCATTTACCGTGGTTTTTTATGCGACAGAGCAGTGCAAGAGCCTCGCACCACAGAGCCCTTTAGAGCGAAGCAGACATTCTGACTCATCTTTTTGACAGGTGAGAAAACCAAAGTGCACCAGGGATCGTGACTATCAGGGTTGGAACTAGGTCCAGATTTCCAACCATTCCTACCAGAGATCTTTGATTATATCGGACAGTTGCTCCAAAAAGTTTGAACAAGTCTAGGCTGAAGTTCTGAAGAGGAGACTGTTTTCCCAGAGGCAGTCTCCTAGAAAAAACTGTAAAATCTGTAGGAAGATGTCTCCATCTAGAAGAAGGCAGTGATTACATTTAGTGAGGGGAAGTAGCAGAGTATGCTAATGGTTTGTAAATTAAGCAAACAATGGCTTCTAAATTATGCTGATGACCTAGAAGACAATTCTCTGTACTGCTGTGCACCAGCTCACGGGCCATTAACAGCATCTCCCGTGAAGGTCAAGGAGGGGCAGCCTGGTAAATTATAGCAAGGCTCAAGCTGTCTGGGCAGTTGTCATTTAACAGTTCAAGACAAAATAAAGCACTAACTCCAATTTGTGGAGCTTTGCTAGTCCTGAAGACGCCCTTGCTCGAATGAGATCCCTCCAAGTGCTATGTGGTAAGCAGTCCGTTAGAACAGTCTGTGTTTTGGCATTGGGGAACCTACAGTCTCACTCAGCAACTCATGGAAGTTTCAGAGGTAATGTTTTTGAAAGGTTTTCTTGGCCTTCCTCTACTTCTACCAACCTGAAAGCAGACAGAGGATAGGAGACGCTTGGGACAGAATTCAGGCTGCATAAGTCTCTAGAAGCAAGACCCTCCCTGGGAATAAAAGTGACCCTAATGGCTCTGGGAAATATGTACCTAACCGCCGAGTTTGTTACCAATGTGGAGCTTGGACAACAGAAGTAAATGTGCCCTGTAGGCAGGGAATAGAGCTGAAGCCAGGGCCAATGCCTACATAAAGTATTCAAAGAACCTGAAATGTGAGCTTGTAGAGAGAAGGGAGCAGGGCATGGAAGCCTCTGGCAAAAGGCTGAGAGATATCTGGGGAACCGGGATGGGAATGCAATATAGCAGACCAAAGTCGAAAGAGGGAAAGAGAGCTTTCATTTTCCAAGATAAACCAAACGACCACCCTTGATCATAAACTTGCACCACATTTTGTTATAGCCTTATCAGCTGACTGGCATCCCTGCGGGTAACCCTCCAGTTAGGGTTTATGTATGAAAACATGGTCTCTTGGGCAAATCTGACCATATCCTCCAACTAGATCCTCGCTGACTAAAACTTTGTGTCCAGACTTCTCATGGGATCCCGAACCCTGCTCCATCTCTATCCTGGCTCATTTCTTACTTCGTCTCCCCTTCACCCCTCCTCCTTGAGCCACAAAACGACATCTGAGATCCTGAGCTGCTTATATAGGATTAAGTCCCTTGGGTTTTTTGGGTTTTTTTTTTGTACTTACACTCCACCCAAAACAACAAAGTTCTTGTCCCCTCCCCTGACCTCATAGGGATCTGCTGCTGAATCAATCTCAGCGGAATCAATGAGGCCATCTATAAAGCTTTTTCTTAGCTGCATCTGAGGGTGACCCGATCACCCTTTCTTTTGTGCCACAAAGCACCCCCCAGATGCCTAGACCATAGTAATGATTACACTTTATGGCATCTGCTTAACTGTGTGTTTGTCTCCACCAGAGTGGGAACGCCTCCAGGTTAGAAACTGTCTCTGCTTTATTACCACAGAAATAGTTCTTAGCATTGTGCTGGCATAGAGAAGTTGCTTAATGTTTGAAGAATGAATGAATGAATGGGTCAGTCAACCAACCACTGGGTAAATGTATACTTTAAGACATGGTCTTCATTATAATACAGAGGCATTATAATTGCCTTAAAGTATCCATAAAGAGTGTAAGGACAGGCACCATCTCAACTCTCATTATCCCTCCCTTCATTGGACAAAAGGGACATTTCAGGGAATCTCAGGGTTGAAAGTGCCCTTAAAAACAAATTCATCAAAAGAGAAAAATCAAGTTCCCAGTATGGGAACCATCACTTTAATCTCATAGATATAATCAAACATGTTAGAGGTCGAGAAATAGATCTCTAGAAAATCAAGTGAATGAGGTATAAGTGTGGGTCATCGTTTAGAGACTTCTTGCAGAGATTAAGAAAGTTATAAGAAAGAAAAGAAAAAAATAACTGGAACAGAGTTTGGAACTTAAGGGAACAAATAAGGAATAACAGAAAAAAAATAAACAGCGGAGCATTATAGAAATACATTATGAATGGAGGACAAGGGGAGTTAGGGAGGAGAAGGGAGTTGGGGGAAATTGGAAGGGGAGGTGAACCATGAGAGACTATGAACTCTGAAAAACAATCTGAGGGGTTTGAAGTGGTGCGGGGTGGGAGGTTGGGGGAACCAGGTGGTGGGTATTAGAGAGGGCACGGATTGCATGGAGCACTGGGTGTGGTACAAAAACAAGGAATATTGTTATGCTGAAAATAAAAAAAAGAAAAAAAAAGAAATACATTATGAAAATTAAAAGAGAATCAAGTACTTACAGACTTCACCTCAAAAGGCATATTCTATAATTTATAGCACAAAACTAGGATGTATCCCCAAATATCTTTCAATGAGAATCTCTGGTCTTTTCCTACTTCAAGTGGATGGTTCACTTGGACCAACCTTTACACATACACTCTTCCCATTTTTCTCCTAGCCTGACGGGACGGCAGGGCTGATAGTTCCGCCCTAAATCACGCTGAGGGTCCAGACTCAGGGCTGATGATGACATAAGCAGTGTCCGTCTAGAGGAAGAGTCTGTCTGGTCTCAGACAGTCCCAATACTTTCATGAGGGCAATGGTTTCCTTCTGGGCCAAAGACATTTTGAACACTTATGTTTTTGAGGTTTATACAGAGCTTTCAAAACTGTGCTCTGTGATATTTCCAGTGGGATTGAGAGGGCAACTCCCCCCACCCACTCATTAGTTTTCAAGAGAAATTCCTGATTGGTTTGCCTTAACACTGCTCTTTGTTCCAGGGCTATTTATACACTGTCTTGCTCCAGAAGGAACAGGAACAGCCTAAAATGAAAAGGGTATGAAAAAGAGGGAAAAAGGGGGGGGGAGCTAAAATGTAAATAGGAAATAGGTGACAGTGCATTGGGTAATGACCTACACAATGGTTATGGGTTTGGCTCTGATCACACAAATTCAAACCAAGAGACACATCCTTCATCACTAAACTCAGAGGGGACAGTAGATTAATGACTCCTGAAGCATTTCCAGTTCTTAGAGAGAAAAATCCCCATGAGCTAGCTCCAAATATTGCCAAGTAACACGGAAGACTAGACTTTCTGGAGGTACATTCCTTAATCTGATGGCTTATCTTGCTTGAGTAACTTATCAAGATATTACATTCACCTTATCTCTCTTGACAAGGTAGGTTAAATGTGACCCTTGTTAGCAACACGTCTATAGTGGTAAACCATCTTAGGGAATCTGAAATATACTGTGGAAAGGATATACTCGAGAATTTTATTTTATACCCAGAAATAAATTCATTAAATAATTACAAAATTGAAGCAGTCAAAAAAGTTGTTAACCATGGGAGGAGCAGAAATACATGCGGCTACGAATCATCATGAGACTAGGACAATTTGAAGCATTAAAGTTTTGGTGTTACCTAATGACACAAAAGAATACAGAGAAGGTGAGTTTTGTTTTCAAGGTATTAATTTCCAAATTATTAATAATTGATTCATGTTCTCTAAGGATGACTTGATAGGAGTACACAAGAGCTCATAGGTAAAAGTGTAAACTTTGAACCAACTGATAAATGTACATTATCATAACTATGCATGTACTAAATACTGTGTTGGTTGCTACGGCTGGGATAAGAGGATACTGACAGACACCTGTGGTCACAGAAAGCAAGTTTTATGCACTGACATTCTGCTTCCTTGGTGGTTGGGGTACAGTCATATAGAACATGAGGGTCAACACTGAATATCACAGAGCTTTAGTATATTATGTAACTATCCTTTTACCAAGCCTGCTTCTCTGCAACATGGCTAGCTGATAAGGATCCAAATTTACCACACCTGCAAATGAACCATACCTAGCAAAGGCACGATCAGAAAAGTCTAACATGCAAATAAGCATTATCTTGCAAAGTCGGTCATGGCTGCTGCCTGGTTTAGGCAAATCCCTTCATCTCTTCATAACCCATACTCAGCAAAGCCGTGGTTATGCTAGACCTTATCACACTCAAGATCTGGGATGCCTCATCTCTTTTGTGCTTGACGCTCACTGTACTCATTTAATAAACGCTGATGGCTGAATGGGAACCAATTAAGATTTATTTTGTTACTCTGAAGGCCAAGCATTTTAATTTGGAGGAAGACAAGAGAGGGACCCAGATTTCAGATTTTGTACAAGAGACAAAAATTCTTTGCGTCCGTATGAGACAAGTAAGGGTCGCTTTGGCTTTCCTCCCAATCTTTCATCTATTATTTGAATAAGAATCTTGTTAATTGCTTTTTTTCTTCTTCCAGGGAAGCTACAATGAGCTAAACACAGGCCATTCACTCAGTGACTCAACTTTTGTGGACGTGTTCAGCCCCAGGGACCATGCAAGATGCTGGGGATCCCTGAAGAATTTCACAGTGCCTGACGCCTAGTACATCCTTGATGAATCCATGAATGACCTCTGACTTGCACATAATAATGTTTCAGGGAAAAGAAAGTTGTTGGCTTGGATATTATTAGAATAAGTCACAGAACGCTCTGCAAGAGCTCACAGTTGTGCCATAAATCCAGCGATAACCCCATTTCTGCCTCTGGTTTATAGTCGGGTGTAAAGGCTGCCCCAGACACATACGATTCCATAATACAAGGCAAAATGTGTTCTGCTGTCAACATGAAAGAGAAGGCAAATGAGACGGGGGATGTGGAGATGTTATCCATGTAGATGGCGGGGAGCGGGGGCGGGGGGAATTAGAGCCAGAGCTCTTTCCCAGGAAAAGAATTCAGAAACCAAATCCAGTACAAAGGAAAGATGACTCCTTGTTGGTTTGTATCTTACTGTCCTTTCCTGTGTTGAAACGTTAACATTTTCAGATATAATGGGTCTTTTTTCCAGGTCATGAAACACAAACAACGTGTCGGGGCCTGAACAAAGCCGGCTCATCAGAAGGGCTTCGCGCTTAAAACAAAGATCAGAGTTTTCCTGGCTATTTAAATGAGAGCTGGGCATTAATACACAGAGAGATGACTGACAAGTTTGGTCGTGGGGATCAGCTTCATTGTATGGAAATGCCACGTTGGCATCCCCACACTGACATTCTCCATCTCTTAAAGTGTGAATGGTGGCTTCCACCTACCTCCCTAAAAAGATAATTTCCCTTAAAATACTCACAGAAGGTGTTCTCGGGATTTTCTTTCCTTTTCTTTTCTTTCTTTCTTTTTTAAATGGAATTGGGCAAAAAGAACGGGATCACAATTAGGAATCAACATATTTTTTTCCTTGACAGGGGAACTGAGAGAAATTTTGTTGAGTTTATCACTAAAAAATGAAAAAGCAAAATGCTGAATATAAAACACTAAAAAGCAATTTAAGTTAATTTTTACTGTATTGTTTCACTTTGTTGGCTAGGACTATTAGGATCTAATTTAGCACAGTTTTGGTTGTAGCCCTTGCAAATAGTGGGGTTCTCATATGTAAGAAGTGTGCAATAAATGAATTTATTTAACCATTGTTTAATTAAGTATTCATCATGTGTATGTAAGAATAGAAAGGAAAAAAATGTTTTCTTTGAGGTACAGAATTACATAGAATTTGAAGTTGTCATATATTTTCTTTTTTGCTTACTTGAAATTAATTAACATAAATAAAGATTAATTAATAAAATAAAATAAAGATTCCTTACTTTTCTGGCTATCATGACTATCCATAACATAGCCCCAAGCTGTGTTATAATAGTATTTGTTGATTCAATACTTGCCTAATAAGAAAAAAACGAAGTTTCTGAGAAGTTACTTCTTTCTAATCAAAGAAGCATAGCTTAGATGTTTGTTCTGGGCCCGCTCCTCTAATTCACTACCTGTACCAACAACTGTGAACTTGGTTTCCAAGAGCGCAGCAGCTTAGAAGCAGTCTGGGGCGGGGCAGGAAGAAGGGGGAAAAAGAAGGCTCTCAAAGGCAGAGAAGAAGTAACTTCAGAAAAGAGAGCAACCTGGGGCCACCTGGAGGCGAGGTCAATGGCCAACATGTATTAATGGCCTTGGAACAGCGCGGACTTTCAGCACGAAATGTCACAAAATGACACCTCTTTCAAGGAAGGGCTAAATTAGACTTGGTGTTCTGAGTTTGGGAAGACAGGGTGATCATCTAGAACATTTTCTCTTCAAAGGTGTGGAAATGAAGTTTTACTAACTTAATGACATCTTCAAAGAGGAACGAAGGGGGAGTCTTTTCACTGAACCTCAGTTTCTTTGGATATTAACAAAATCTGAAAGGAGGTTTTCTGAAATTTTTTGTTTATATTTGGAAGCCTGAATTTCCTTAAGGCTGGGGAAGCTTTCCTTCGAACGATCCCCAAGTCCCATCACATCTGCTTCACTTGGTGTGGTTTAATGAAGCAGGTAAGCCAAACTCAACTGCTTTGGCAGGTTTCAGGACTTGCAGGGGAGATGCGAGTAATCCTAAAAGGCCATCTCTTGAGCATCAGTAATAAACAGACCTGGCTCCTGCCAATCATTAATCATCTGTTTTCTTCCATGAGATTGTCTAAGCCTGCAAATGTAATGTAGGTCACATTCTGGAGCACTTTTTCCAAATCTATGCCTTTCGTAGCATTATTCCTGCAAGATGTTGCTTAACACCTTAACATCCGAAGTTAAGTATGACTGAGACTGTACATACTGTAATCTCCTCCTGGAGACGCCAAATACACATTACCATATTAAAGAGCATAAATATTGCAGTTAAAAAAAGCAGCTTAACTTTTAAGTCAACATTTTCAAAACTAATTAAAAGTCCCTCTTCCCTTTAAGTAGAGACCAGTAGCAACTGTGGACGTCTTGCAGAAGATACCAAAGTGCCTATGCTAGAATTTTCACTATCATTACAACCGAGGGGAATGGCCTCTATTTGGCTGTAATTATGTGTATTTCTCTGAATAAAGTGAATTTGATTACTCTGAGGAGTAACTTACCACCGTACAAAGAGACCAACAGATTTACTGCTCTAGATAGATGCAGCAACACTTTATAAATTAGACATGCAATGAACAACCATTTGTCATCTCTGTAGCTGATAAATATGCTGGAGATAATCCATTATAAGAATTAAAAGGCAAGTCACATGGTAGATGACATTTGCAACACATGTCATCAATTAAGAGTTTGTATCAATAAATACAAATCAATAGTCCAGACCCTCTAAAAAACCAATCCTGAGGGAAAGCTAATGAAAAACTGCTTTGCTGGGGAATAAAAAGTCCGGGGCAGCAAGAGGAGGGAAGGGGAAGAACCTGTATGCTGGTTTTCTTCTAGCTCCTGTCTCTCATGGTCAAAGTACTCTGCACTGGGGCATTAACTGTGTTCTATTTCTAGGCTACTCGGCCTTTCCGAGTAGCGTGCAGTGAGGTGGTGGAAGGAGGAGACCCTCCACAGTCTCACAGGTTGGGCTGGGGAGCCAGAACGTGTGTAGCCCCAGCATGGTGGGCATGAGGAAGACCATGCTCATGACCAGCTCCTTATGCTGGGGGAGCCCTAAGCAGCCTGAGGAGTAGGAAAGGAGGCCACAGCATTGGCCGTTTGTGCCGTTCATTGAGCAAGTAGTTAAGGTTCAAGGGTGGGGGTTAGAAGGACTGAGTTACTTGAGGGGAGGGCATATAAATTGGGTCCGACACAATCTATGAGAAGCTGCCAAAGTACCTGATGAGACCCTCTGAAGTAATCCAAATGGCCGATAAAGATAGTGAGATGTATTCAGCCTCCTGTGTCATCAGGAAAATGAAAAGTGAAATCGCAATGAAATACCGAAATACTGGTACATTCCCACCTAATGGCTATCAGTAAAAAGACCAACATGAAATATTGGTGATGATGCAAGAATGAAATTCTGGAACGCTGAGCAGGGCATACAGTGGCCTAAGTTGGGAGTGTAAACGGATATAACGACTTCAAATTCTCTATGAATATTGAATATATGCATACCCTAGGATCCAGCCATCCTGCTCTCAGGCAAATATAGCAACAGGAACCCATACATAAGCTCAGAAAAAAGACATGTAGATGAACATGTATGATATCATTATTGTATGATATTGAGTTACAGTATGTATGTTATAGTTATATAGTTACAATATAGTCACATAATGTACTATGTATATAGTATTATATACTATATATTATGTGTATTATATATGTATATAGTACTATATATGTATATAGTATTATATATTGTATGTTATGTATTAATATATATATAGTACTATATACTATATATACTACATCTATATACATAATATAGTATGATATTGAGTTATAGTAGCCTCAAGCTGGAAACAATCCACATTTCTATTCATTGTAGGAGAGAGAGCTGAACTGTGGCATGCTTACACAAGGAAATCCTATAGGACAGTGAGAAAGAATCTACTCCTACATGCACCCATGGGGGGGATTCTCATCAATACAATGTTAAGCAGAATTTGTATACAAAGAGTACCCCATTCCATACGTATCTGCGTGCAGAGAGAAGATTCTCTAAACTAGGACTCTGAAGAACCTACGCATCTTTCTCTTTGCATGCACTACATTCCTTTAGAATCGATTCTCGGCAAAAGGGATCCAACACTGAATGAACACCCCCTCTCCAGTCCTGTCCTCAGCCCTACACGCATGACCCCGTGCATTGGGTTATCAGCGCAGACTTGGACAACCCAATATGCTGGGCCTCAAAACGAAGTTCTACTGGTGGGCTGTGATTTTCCTAAAAATCACTGCATGGCGCACCTAAAATGAATTAATTTAATGTTCTGTGAACTATACTTCAATAAAGCTATTCGGAAAAGGAGTTTACAACACAAAGGGAGTTTTGACATTTTTGCATCTCTGTGTATCTTCTGCAGATACCCTTCCCTCTGCTCTCCGAAGATATATAACCCTTTCCTGTGAATACCATGTTTCTACTCCGTCATGGCTTTCAGAACTTATTACAATTCCTTCAACTTCGCTTGTGGCTAAGCCCTCACACACTGATTCTCCACTGGTGAGAAAATATCATTTCAAAAAATGGTTAAGGGAAGCAGCTGGCTCATTTTATTTGATTTCGGTTATTGTTAGAGGGAGCTAAGTGGTCTCATGCTTGTTTTCCCTCCACATATAGAGGTTGGGTCTCCAAACAGGTTCTTTTTCAAGAGGAGATTTTGCAGGTAACCAGCATGTTATACAGAATGTAATGTTTGGGCCCTGAGGAACGAGAAGAGACTCTCAAAGCCTGTTGCACAGCCCATCGGCTGTGAGCTCATCTGTCTCCAGGCTCCTGATCGGCTCATCAGAAATCATGTCCACACTGAGGGCAAAAGTGACTGGCCTTCTTGACTTTGGTTTCCTAAATGGCGCAGGCTAGAGGACCTACCAGAAACTACAGTGCCTTTCCGGGGACAATTCAGTGCGTCTACAAATGGCTCAATGTGTTCATTTCTTCGATAATCTGGGTAAACGAGCTGATGAAAACAAAGTCCAGAAAACCTGAAAGGAAATGCGACTTAAGGCAGGTAAGTTTCCATCCCCATGGGATTTCACACCTTTCCGTACATGTTCATATTTACTATTACAATTACGCACGTTTGTCCTACGTTAAGATGACAGAAGAGGTACACAGAGAAGAAGAAATGCGTCAGGATTTCAAGCCAGGGTTCAAGCATTTACTTCCTAGACTGCTACAGGAGGTTCTTAAACGTATTTAGTTACTTTTTTTCTGATACCATTAATTCACATTAATTGTAGCCAAGTATGGAACATGTAGAAAACACAAAGAAGGAAAAAAAAACCCAAGTCATCATCACCTGTCAGTGATGAGAATCGAGTCTCTTTTGACCAAGAGACGACTGTAAAGTAATAGAGCTAATACGAAAGAAAAGATGCCTCCGTTCTCGGGTCATGAATTAGAGAATCTTTTTATTTTTTTCTTTTTTTTCAGTGTGTGCATAGATCCGTATCTCCTGTGAGTCCTTCTTGCTAGAGGTCAAACCCACTTCCAGAGAGTCTCCTTTAGGCAAGATCCTGGAGAGCCGGTAGGTACCTCTTCAAGTCTGATACCTCTAACCAGGTTATTGATCAAGCTGGACTTTATAACCTACAAGCACAAAAGTAACTTGATTTTACTTCCTTCTTTTTTTTTTTTTTTTTTTTTAATTTGATAGACAGAGATTACAAGTAGTCAGAGAGGCAGGCAGGAGGGAGAGGAGGAAGCAGGTTCCCCGCTAAGCAGAGAGCCCGATACGGGGCTTGATCCCAGGACCCTGGGATCATGACCTGAGCCGAAGGCAGAGGCTCTAACCCACTGAGCCACTCAGGCGCCCCTTACTTCCTTCTTTTAAGTCAGTGGTTTGCAATGAAAGATGATTTTCCATGCCACCTCGGAGGACATTTAACAGCCCGGAGACATTTTGGGTGTCCTATCTGGGGGCCAAGGGTGCTGCTGAACGTCCTCCGATAACAGAAATAACCACTCTTGACATTTCATTGAGTGTCCATTAATATTATTTTTCCTTCCTTCATTCCTTTTTGTTTTCCGCCCCAAATTATTATCACACTGGTCATTCGCTTTCATATCCTACTGTTTTTACTTACAATTATACTGTGAATACTTCCTTACATCAGGAGACTTCAAAACATGATATTTAATGCTGCATAATACTCTGCCATGTGATTTATTTATTCCTTTCTGATAATCATTCATTGTCTTTCCAGTATGTCAACATCATAAACCATGTTGGTATGAACATTTTTGACCATAAACCTACTTCCATGTCTCTAATGATTTTCTTTGGATGGATTCCTAGAAGTACAATTACTGAGTCAAACTAAATGAATGTTTTTAAAGCTTTTCCTCTTGCTGCCAAATTACTTTTTCAATTAACAGCCTCTCTGGCAGTGTATTAGAGAGCACATCAGGCCCATGCCGTTTCTCCCACATCTCGCTCAGTTAAAATGTGACTAAATGCTAACACTAATACTTGTATCTCAGAGCTCGAATGTGATGTTTAGGGTATTAAGCACTTTGGCAACCATTCTCTGACCAATGGGAGGTAGGAAGCTAAGGAACCATTTCCTACCCCCCCCCCCCCGCCAGACATACATAGGGAACTCTCATTCATTCACTCACTCTTTTGTTCATCCATTCATTGGCTTTGTTTTGATTACCACCCCTCCAGCAATTTTATAGCTGAGCATGAGGAGGAGGGCTAGAGCCAGCCTACGACCACACGTCCATTAAAAAGGAGTCCTGGGATTTGAACCCAGCCATGCTGACATCAGGGCCTGGATTCCTAACCCCTATTTGCTCTGCATCTCTAACTCTTTCACAAAGCACTCTTATTTTAAAGAAGTGATTTCCTCAAGGATACGCAGATTAAAAAAAAAAAAAAAAAGAAGACGACAAAACAAGGTGAAGAAAGCTGAACCAGGATAAGAAGCCTACTTCCATTCTGTGCTCTGTCTACTCAACTATGAAGCCTCATTATCACGGAGATGACACAATTGCCATTTTGTAACGTGAATTACTTGGACACAGACATGCACTGATTTGAGCTAGTCAAGTATTTTGGCCTTCAGATTCTCTAATACTTGGCTAACAAGTGTTTCCCTACCTGCCCCTTTCCAGCAGATGGTGCTGTTTTTCCAACATTTAAATTTGCTACGCAGCAACTTCTGATTGATTTGAGCAAGCTTGCTTAGGGGTGTTCAATGAAGTCTACTTTGCACATGGATATTATTGAAATTGCTCACAAGCCCCAATTGAACCTGAAAATGAGAAGCATACTTCAAATACAAAACCTGTCTTTGCTCAGTATTGATGGAAAAAATACGTTTTTTGAGACTACCAAGGGGGAAATAAACGATGACTCACCGTCCAACAGCAATGACCTATCAAACCAGACCCTTTTCCTGGAGACACAAACTTAAATGTTTTGGGGACGCTATAGAGAAATCACGGGTGGGTCTCAAACAGAGTAGAGAAAGATTAGGAGTCATAAAAAGATTCTATATCATATCTATGGTAGATATCACAGAACAAGGGTTGTGGAATGCGGATTAGCTGGTGGGGAAGGGGGTAAGGGAGGGCAGAATCAGCAGTGTCTCATCTTCCAAAATAATTTAATGTTAAGATGGATGAAGAAGCACAATTACTCCTTTTAGCCAGCGCAATGGAGATAAATTTGTCACTGTCAATCCAAGTTAGACATTCTCTTAAGCACAATTAGGGCTTGGAGGAGAGCATAGCCTTTCCCAGGTTCAGAAATTGTTTACAATGTAGACACGAAGCCAGTCCGATTCCTCTCAAAACAGCAAGACCCAAGTGAGACGACAGCAGAATTTGTGAAGTATTTCAGGTCCAGCCCCAGCTAATGTACTTGTGAAGTTATCTGTGTTTATTTGTAAAGATCTGGGGGTATATACATCAGAGATAGTAACGTATGAAGCCTAATCTTTTGCAAAATCACAAGACTGCATGTGATTCCATGGAGAGACTCAAAAAAAAAAAAAAAAAAAAAAGAAAGAAAGAAAGAAAGGAAAAGTAGGGTCTCCCAAAAAGAAGTGGCATTGGAAAAGGAGGCAGAACAATATACCAAAGGTATAATTACTTTTTTAGGGCTTAAAACATCCCAGAAAAAAAGCCACAGCTTTTTCTTCACCTACTACTCCTTCAAAGAAACACGACGGCACTTTCTAATTCAACTCACAACCCAGTCCAGGGCTTTAATAACAGAAGTTAACAAGCAGAACCACTTCTCTGTGACCCGTTATTTGAAATTCGCTATAATTTACTTAGTCTTCCACGTTATCTATCTGAGGCACTTGGCTGCGTTGCTCCCAAACGCACTGTAACTGGTAGGCAGTCCTCTCAGTCCTGAGTGTGCGTAGGGAGGGTATTTTAAAGACTGCATTTTCAAAGGTATCTGCAACCCTGCAATTTGAGATCACAGATATCCACAACTCAGAACATGTCAACTAGATCTTCCAATCAGAGGAGACCTGTGGTGACAGCTCTCCCCAAGGCAAGCATTGGGCTTAATCAGAAAATTTCCAGCTTGAAGGTTGAATGCTAGCCTGGAAATGCACCATATAGAAGGAAATTCCATTTCTAATAACATGCAACTTTATTCTAGAATTCTCCATGACTGTCACAATTGAAGGGCTCAGTCTTACTGATCATGGTTTTATATTATACGTTATTATCAACACACTGAAATGTTTTTCTGTTTATCCTCACTTTGTATCTGAATTTATTGCCCTCTAGTGCTCTTTTCATGGGAAGCTTTCATAGAAAGTTCTCTTATGTGGAAGCCAGAGAGAGTGTGTCCCCTTATATTTTTATGGAAATTTAAATTTCCTTTCACACTATTATGTTCTGCCTATAGGAGGTGAAAACACGTTAAGTGGCAGATAAGGCACTATTGAACGCTCCCTGAATGACACTGGTAAATGCCATGCAGAAGCAGCTGTCAGACAGCTATGTAAATCAATGGATGACATTTCAGGAAAGTCACAGCATCAGAAAAGGTAAAGGAGTTTTAATGCAACTAGCAAAGGCTAAATGCATCCAAATCTTCCAATTTAATTTTTTAAGTTAGAAAAGTACATTAGGGTTTTCTGAGAGAAAGAAGGAGGGAGAGAGAGAGAAAGAAAATGTTTTATTATATACTTTCTTGGGTTTCCAGGTTCCAATGCCTGGTTTAATGATCCCTGCTATTCACAATATTTTCCGAATACTTTTCTCCCATATTCTTTCTTCTTCCAGTGTTTCTCCAAGGTCTGGACACAGAGAGTCTGAAGTTCCCATTTACAAAAAAGGGAGATGTGGCAAAGTCACTGCAGCTTATAGGTCCTGCCAGCAAGAATGATTTAGGGCAAAACTATGAGACCAGCACAATCAACCAGCTCTCTCTTTTGCTTTTGGGTATCACCCACTGCCCCTTAATTTAAGCTGCCTCCTCCCCACTTTCAGCACTGGAGCAGCTTCTGTACCTCTCATGAATTACTAGTTTCTAATAGCTCTTACAGGCAGTATTTATTTTTTATTAATAACTTTTCTGAGAAATCTCTTATTTCCCAGATAATGAGCATACTGCCTAGAAGTGCAGAAGCTATTCTAGAGACCTTTATTCTTTCTGAGTCCTCATGACTTCAAGCCAGTTGCGTCCATCTTTGCAGGCCATCTGAATATTTAACTAGTAAGGCAAGATGGGAAGAGCATGGGTTTTGGGGTCAGAGAGAGAGAGAGAGATCTGGGATCAGTTGCCATTTCTGTAACTTACTAAGTATGTGAAAAGGGAAGCTTTAATGTCTTGGGACCTCAGTTTCCTCATCTATGAACTGTCAGGCTTGTAAGCTAATGCTCTGTGAAAAACATCTAGCCTCATCTGAATAGACCATGTCACTCACTCATTTTTAAATAATTGCCTTCTCTCTTCAATTCATGCTAGAAGAGTGAGCCTAGGGATGGTCTGACTTAATGCAGGTGGTCTGGACCCTGTGGCTACACTGACAGAACAACATGGACACCTGACCCCAAGGGAACCCATCGAGGGATTAAGTACAGCCAATTATGGTGTCTTTCTCGAGAACATAAAACAAAAGACACACACAAAATGTAGCTGAGACAATACGGAGCATGGGAACTCGGTGATCCTGACTACCCACATGGGCTTGCCCCTCCAGATGCTTCATTGTATCTCGCAGCTGAACATGTTCAACTGGATCCAAAGGAAAGATGGCAAACCTGAGCCACAGATGACAGGGAGGAACAGAAGCCAGGAGGTTCTGAGAAACATGGTCATGGAGAGAGGTGGGAGGACAAAGCAGGTATGTGGAGACAGGATGGAGCAGGGTATCACGCAACCTCACAAGAGACCTGGCTTACCTTTGCTTCTTGACCTTGGCTATCTCAGAGTTTGTCCTGACCATGAACAACCTACCACAGAATCTAGCTGGAACAGGTTTCTACAGCTTACCACCAAGTTGTCCCTAAAAAAGCCCTAGGTTCCCCATTCTGGCACAGCACCGTGTGTGACATGAGTTACTCATTCTTAGTAGGCCAACCAACTGTGGTTTCCTCTATAGTCCAGGAAGATTAGGGGGGAAAGGAGTCTACATTCTCATAGTTTTTCTAGCCATATTCACAAACAGTGGAAAGTCTCTTGGTTTATTTAGTTGGCAGCTGATAAATAACAGTGGTCTTCAAACATTGCCTTCCTTTCTGCCTCATTTCTGAAATATAATTCTTCCTCATATTTGTTCATGACTTTGGAGTCTAAGCCACATGGTAAGTTGTGCTTTACAAAAATCACACATTCTGGGTGGTCTTTCAGGACAGTTCTTTCCAAAATCACATGTTTACTGGGTCTTACATGAGTCTCTTTATGGCTGATCTTGAAAACCAGAAAATCTATCCTTGACATGGGCAGAGATAAATTCCTTCTCCCAAAAGGGAAACCTTGTGCACTATTGGCAGGTATGTAAATTGGTGGTACAGACACTGTGGAAAAGAGATGGAGGTTCCTTGAAAAGTTAAAAATAGAAATACCATATGATCTAGTAATTCCATTACTGGGTATTTATGCAAAGAAAATGAAAACACTAATTTAAAAGGTCCCTATGTTTATTGCAGCATTATTGACAATAGCCAATATAGGGAAACACACAAGAGTCCAATAATAGATGAATGGGTAAAGAAGATGCGGCAGGCATATATATAGTGAAATATTACTCAGCCATAAAAGAGAATGGGATCTTGCCATCTGTGACAACATGGATGGACCTAGAGGGTATTAGGCTAAATGAAATAAGCCAAATGCCATATGATCTCACTTATATGCAGAATCTACAAAAAACCAAAACAAGTGAATAAACAAAACACAGAAACAGACCCATAAATACACAGAACAGCTGATATTTGCCAGAGGGGAGTGAGGTGGGGGGATGGGCAAAATGGGTGAAAGGGAGTGGGGGGTTCAAGCTTCCAGTTACAGAAAGAGTATGTCACCAGGATGAAAGGAACAGCATAGGGAGTACAGTCAGTGGTATTGTAATAGCATTGTGTGGTGACAGATGGCAGCCACACTTGTGGTGAGCACAGCATAACTTGTAACTTGTAGAGTTGTGAATCACTATGCCGTAAACCAGAAAGTAATGTAACACTGTGTGTCAACAATACTTCAAAAAAAAAATTGCTTCTCCTACAGTTTCTGGCACAGGGCCCTTACCGTAACCAACAGCTCCTCTAAGTGCTTGAACATACTTAGAGTTTTTTGTGTTTTGTTTTTTAGGACACTTACCCTACCCTCTTTCCCAATCCCTAACTCTAGCCTCCCTTCCCTGTACAGAATTTGAATTAACTCTCAAAATTTCAGCTCTTTGGTCTGCCAGCTAGAAGAGAAAGAAACTGTGAAATCCTAAGTGTCAACCGCTGAATGTACATAATGTGATTTGTTCCTCACAACAACCTTTATGAGGGACATCTTTTGTTCCCACTTTACCTCTCCAACTGAGGCTCGTTCCTCTTTTCTGGAAGAAGACAGAGCACATATTGTAAATGGTAGAGGTGGGAGGCCATATCTGGAGCATCCCACAGTTTTACTTTCTACATCCATCCATGTTTGGGGGGTCGGTGTTGGAGAATGGAAGCGATTCACAGGAGACAATGGAGGGTGGTGGGGGGATGGGGGAAAAACAAATTAATAGATAGAAACATAGCCACATTTGTAAAGTTCCTAGCATACTGCCTTACACTGAGAACAAACAGTAAATGAGGTCTACTTCCTGTTGTCGTTTCCAAAATGGCAGTTCAAAGAAATCATCCATGTTGTTACTTCCTGCTGCTGTAGTAAGAGCCAATGAGAGGATTCAGCAGTGTCAGGAGATTGTTTCTCTGGGTGAATGTTTATATTTCTGCTTACCATCTTTTACCTTCTGCTTACAACTGTTTTCTGATTATTTAAAAAGCGTAACTTGTATGTCATTGGACTCTTTAAGTATTAACATGAAAGCCACATTATGATTTGACCGCACAAGAGATTAAAAAGTTCATGACAGAGCAAAGCATCACAAAGTCTTACTAAGGTATGTTAGGAGTTGCTAAGGAATGAAAGGAAGGATCACCAAGGAATGCGGAGGTCCTGGAACAGGATCACATGGCTGTTTCATGTAATGAAATAGGATTTAAACTCAATTAACTTAAATATCAAAAGTCATTTCCATAAAAACTTTGGCAAAGGCCAGAAGAGTTCATTTTCAATATTCATTAAAAACAAGACCAAATCTTGCTGGTGTGTTGAGCTGAGATGTGGGGCCTGAGAGACCAGAAGAAGCAGGGTTGAGGAAAACAGCTGAGATGAAGTACAGTACACATACTCCCTGGCATCAAATATAATAACCCAATGGGGAAGACACAGGTAACCTTGAATGCTGGGGCTCCGGTTACCGTACCCTCCAAGCTCTGGATTGGATAAAGGAGCGTACTATTGACTTTTTTCCAAAAAAGTAATTTTTTAGTTTTTGAATGCAACTAATTTGTTTCCTACCTTTATGAGTTATATAAGGATAATGATAATCAATGCAACATTGGGTAGACAAAGTTCAGCATCTGCAGAAACTCATGTTCCATAGGGTGCCTGCATTAACAATCACTATCCTTACAGTAAATGCATTTATATACATGTGTAAGTTATAAGTATTAAGAATAATGTGAAATGTGTAATTTGCACTATGAGTAAATTTTAAAAACTCTTATTTCCCAAAGAATCCAAGAGATAAAAATGCAAAAGTTATATAATTTTAAGACAGTGTATTCAAATGCATTAAGAGAATGCATAAAGAAAATATGTCCATAATTAAAAATAAGAATGGCTTCATAAATGTGAACTCTTGCTGGTTAAAGCTGAATGGAGACAGAACCCGGAAAACAGAGCTATATCCAAAGATGGTATCTCCCAGCTTTCAACTGGCAACAATAAAATGAAGTTAAAAAAAAAATTCATTTAAACAAGTGAAACGCAGGGCCAAATACCATTTCGGTCTTTTTTTCTTTGCTTTTTCAGAGTAGAAGAAGGACCAACAAGAAATGGAAAAATGAACTCTCTGGAGAAAGATAGTATTTTCTCCAAATGACACATCTTTTAGTATTTTCACCAGTGCTTTCTGGATTAGTGTAAAACTTTAATATCACAATTTTATGATATATCTTGCAGTTTTCCTATCACATACATTTGTATGTTTCTAAATTAATGAGCATATAATCAAATATTGTCTTCAGTGCATCAACTCCCACTAAACCTGGCCCCTGAAATTAAGAAAGTCATACAATCACATTCCCTGGTTTCTGTTGTTTTCCCAATCTGCTGGATGCTGAAGGATTGTCTCATGGCTGTCCAAAACAAGTATTTGCCAATGTCTTTTTATAAGTGCACCCAAGTCCTTGGAGTACACAGGACAGGATCAGCCTGGGCTGAGTCCTGGACAGACTCAGGAATAACAAAGAAGGACACAAAGGATAAATGTTCAGTATGGAAGGATGACAGGAGAATTTTGCAAGAAAAATGCAATATTTGATGATTCCAGGATCGGGCCAGGGAAAAGCTTGGGAGCAATTCCGGTCTGCTTTATGAGTGTTAAGTGACGTTATGGGGAAAAATAGATTTGGGAATCAGCTATACTTGGGTTCAAATCCCAGTTGTGCCATAAGCAAGTGATTTAGCCTTTAGCCTCAGTGTCCTCATCACTGAAAGGGAATAAAATATGATCTCAGAGGGAGGAGCAAGATGGCATAAGAGTAGGAGCCCTAAATATCATTAGGTCCAGGAGATCAGCTAGATAGTTATCAAACCATTCTGGACACCTATAAACTCAACAGGAGATCGAAGAGAAGAAGAGCAGCAATTCTACGAACAGAAAAGCAACCACTTCCTGGAAGGTAGGATGTGGGAGAAGTGAACCCAAAGGGACATTAGGGAAGTGAGACCACCGGGAGAGGGGTCGGTTCCTGGCAAGTGGTAGAGGAAAAGAGCACAAAATCAGAACTTTTAGACGTCTGCTCCACTGAGGGATGTCACTCCAGAAGATAAGTGGGGGTGGAGCCCACACGAAGACAGTGTGGTTTCCGGACCCACAGGGTCACAGAAAGACCGGGGGTGTCTGAGTGTGGCAAAGCCCCCAGGTATTGGAGCAGGGAAGCTGGCTGCAGAGATGGAGCTGAGGAGGGATTCTCAGCTCAGGGTTACCTTAAACTGTGGTCCAAGGCACAGTCAGGCTACTGGTCTTTGAGCAGAGACCCCACGAGTGGCAGATCTAGGGAGAACCCCTTGTTCCTCCTCTGGGAGGAGTGGCATGGAAGCACATGGCAGGAATCTGCTGGTTTTGGAGATTCCAAACAGGGTTGAGCACCAGAGACAGAAACACTGGGTCACAAGCCAGGTGAGCCCAGAGTGCAGCCAGAGACCAGGGAGATGGGAGGGAGTGACTGCTTTTGTCTGAGGGCACACTGAGGAGTGGGGCCCTGAGCACTTGGCTCCTCCGGGCTGGAGATTGGGAGGCTGCCATTTTCATTCCGGTCCTCCAAAGCTCTACAGAAAGCATTCAGGGAACAAAAGCTCCTGAGAGCGAACCCAAGCAGATTACTTAGCCCGGCCCCTGGCAAGGGCAGTGCAGTGCCACCTCAGGCAAAGACATTTGAGAATCACTGCAACAGGCCCCTCCCCCAGAAGATCAGAAAGAACATCCAGTCAAGACCAAGTTAATGATCAATGAGAATGTGGAACTCCAGAGCTAGGGGAAAGAGACATAGAATTCATGGCTTTTTCCCCATGATTCTTTAGTCTTCCAAAGTTGTTTTTTTTTTTTTATTTTATTTTTTTCTTATTCTATCTTTTTAAAATTTTTCCTCTTTCTTATTTTAACATTTTAAAAATATTTTATCTTATCAAAACCTTTTTAAAAATCTTTTTAAATTTTCATTGCTATAGTCATATTCTATTCCTTCATTGTATTTAACCTTATTTTTTGTATACATACAGGTTTTTCTTTCTTTAAAATTTTAGGATACAGTTTCTTCTAATAGATCAGAATATACCCTCTAGCCTGATCACATTCTTTCCATTTTTTTTCTTTTTCCAACTCCTTTTTTAGAATCTATTAAAATTTTCATCTTTACAGTCATATTCCATCCCTTCATTGTGTTTACCCTTATTTTTGTATATATATAAGTTTTTCTTTCTTTAAAATTTGGGGAGGCAACTTCTTCTGATACACCAAAATACACCCAAAATCAAGTATGTGGCTTTGTTCTATTCACCAGTCTATGTATGTATGTATGTATGTATGTACATACATACATCCCCCCTTTTTCCCTCCTTTCTTCTCCCCTTGGTTTTGGGTCTCTGATTTGGTTAGCATAAATCTTTATGGACTCGTTGCTATCTTTTCAGTATTTTGTTCTCTCATTCATCTATTCTTATCTGGATAAAATGACAAGACAGAAAAACTCACCTCAAAACAAACAAGAAGCAGTACCAACAGCTAGGGACCTAATCAATATGAACATTAGTAGTATGTCAGAACTAGAGTTCAGAATGATGATTTTCAAGGTGCTGGCTGGGCTTGAAAAAAGCATGGAAGAATCCCTAGAGAATCGCTTTCTGGAGAAATAAAAGAACCAAAATGTAACAAAGTTGAAATTAAAAAAGCTATTAAGGAGGTGCAATAAAAAACAGAGGCTCTTACTGCTTGGATAAATGAGGCAGAAGAGAGAATTAGTGATATAGAAGACTAAATGATGGAGAATAAAGAAGCTGACCAAAAGAGAGACAAACAACTACCAGACCACGAGGTGAGAATCTGAGAGATAAGTGATACCATAAGACAAAAGAGTATTAGAATAATTGGGATCCCAAAAGAAGAAGAAAGAAGGGGTAGAAGGTATACTGGTAGAGGGTATATTGGAGCAAATTATAGTGGAGAATTTCCTTAACTTGGCAAAGGGAATAAGCATCAAAATCCAGGAGGCACAGAGAACTGCCCCCCTCAAAATCAATAAAAATAGGTTCACACCCCATCATCTAATAATAAAACTTACAAGTCTCACTGAAAAAGAGAAAACCCTGAAAGCAGCTAGGGACAAGAGATCTGTAACATTCAATGGTAGAAATATTAGATTAGCAGCAGACCTATCCACAGAGACCTGGAAGGCCAGAAAGGACTGTCATGATATATTCAGAGCACTAAACAAGAAAAATGTGCAGCTAAGAATAGTATATCCAGCTAGGCTGTGACTGAAAATAGAAGGAGAGATAAAAAGCTTCCAGAACAAACCAAAACTAAAAGAATTTGCAAACACCAAACCAGCTCTATAGGAAATACTGAAAGGGGTCCTCTAAGCAAAGAGAGCACCTAAAAGTAGTAGACCAGAAAGGAACAGAGACAATATACAGTAATAATCATCTTACAGGCAATACAATGGCACTAAATTCCTATCTTTCAATAATTACCCTGAATGTAAATGGGCTAAATGCCCCAGTCAAAAGACATGGGGTATCAGAATGGATAAAAAAACAAGACCCATTGATATGCTGTCTGCAAGAAACTCATTTTAGACCCCAAAACACCTCCAGATTTAAGGTGAGGGGGTGGAAAACAATTTACCATGCTAACGGACATCAAAGGAACGTTGGGGTGGCAATCCTTGTATCAGATAAATTAGATTTTAAACCAAAGACTATGTCATACTTAAAGGGTCTGTCCAAGAAGAAGATCTAACAGTTTAAAATATCTATGCCCCTAACATGGGAGCAGCCAATTATATAAGACAATTAATAACAAAATCAAAGAAATACATCGACAATAATATAATAAAAGTAGGGGACTTTAACACACCCCTCATTGAAATGGACAGATCATCTAAGCAAAAGATCAACAAAGAAATAAAGGCTTTAAACGACACACTGGACCAGATGGATATCACAGATATATTTAGAACATTCCATCCCAAAGCAACAGAATACACATTCTTCTCTGGTGCACATGGAACATTCTCCAGAATAGATTACATCCTGGGTCACAAATCAGGTCTCAACCAGTACCAAAAGGTTGGGATCATTCCCTGCACATTTTCAGACAACAATGCTTTGAAACTAGAACTCAATCACAAGAAAAAAGTTGGAAAGAGCTCAAATACATGGAGGCTAAAGAGCATCCTACTAAAGAAAGAATGGGTCAACAAGGAAATTAAAGAAGAATTTAAAAAATTCATGGAAACAAATGAAAATGAAAACACAACTGTTCAAAATCTTTGGGACACAGCAAAGGTGGTCCTGAGAGGTAAGTATTTAGCAACACAACCCTTTTTCAAGAATAAGAAAGGTCTCAAATATACAACCTACCCCTACACCTAAAGGAGCTGGAGAAAGAACAGCAAAGAAAGCCTAACCCCATCACCTATCAGGAGAAGAGAAATCATAAAGATCAGAGCAGAAATCAATGAAACAGAAACCAAAAGAACAGTAGTACAAATCAATGAAACTGGGAGCTGGTTCTTTGAAAGAATTAATAAGGTTGATAAAGCCCTGGCCAGACTTATCAAAAAGAAAAGACAAAGGACTCAAATAAATAAAATCATGAATGAAAGAGAAGAGATTCCAACCAACACCAAAGAAATACAAACAATTAAAAGAACATAATATGAACAACGATACACCAGCAAATTTGACAATCTGGAAGAAATGGATACATTCCCAGAGACATATAAACTACCAGCAAGAAATAGAAAACCTGAACAGACCCATAACCAGTAAGGAGATTGAAACAGTCATCAAAAATCTCCCAACAAACAAGAGCCCAGGGCCAGACAGCTTCCCAGGAGAATTCTACCAAACATTTAAAGAAGAATTAATTCCTATTTTCCAGAAACTGTTCCAAAAAATCTAAATGGAAGGAATACTTCCAAACTCATTTTATGAGGCCAGCATTATTTTGATCCCAAAACCAGACAAAGACTCCATCAAAAAGGAGAATTACAGACAATATCCTTGATGAACATGGATGCAAAAATTCTCACCAAAATACTAGTCAATAGGATCCAAAAGTATATTAAAAGTATTATTCACCACGACCAAGTGGGATTTACTCCTGGGCTGCAAAGTTGGCTCAATATCTGCAAATCAATCAATGTACTACATTAATAAAAGAAAGAACAAGAACCATGTGATACTCTCAATAGATGCTGAAAATGCATTTGACAAAATACAGCATCCTTTCCTGATCAAAACTCTTCATAGTGTAGGGATAGAGGGTACATTCCTCAATATCATCAAAGCCATCTATGAAAAACCCACAGAAAATATCATTCTCAATGGGGAAGAATTGAGAGCTTTTTCCCTAAGGTCCGGAACATGGCAGGGATATCCACTATTACCACTGCTATTCAACATAGTACTAGAAGTCCTAGCCTCAGCAATCAGACAACAAAATGAAATAAAAGGCATCTGAATCAGCAAAGAAGAAGTCAAACTCTCACTCTTTGCAGATGATAGGATACTTTATGTGGAACACCCAAAAGACTCCACTCCAAAACTGCCAGAACTCATACAGGAATTCAGTAAAGTGTCAGGATATAAAATCAATGCACAGAAATCAGTGGCATTTCTATACACCAAGAGCAAGACAGAAGAAAGAAAAATGAAGGAGTCGATCCCATTTACAATTGCACCCAAGACCATAAGATACCTAGGAATAAATCTAACGGAAGAGGCAAAGAATCTGTATTCAGAAAACTATACAGTGCTCATGAAAGAAATTGAGGAAGACACAAAGAAATGGAAAAACATTCCACGCTCACAGATTGGAAGAACAAATATTGTGAAAACATTTATGCTACCTAAAGCAATCTACACCTTTAATGCAATCCTTATCAAAATACTATCAATTTTTTTCAATGAAATGGAACAAATAATCCTAAAATTTATATGGAACCAGAAAAGACCCTGAATAGCCAGAAGAATATAGAAAAAGAAAACCAAAGTTGGCAGCATCACAATTCCAGACTTCAAGCTCTATTACAAAGCTGTAATAATCAAGACGTATGGTACTGGCACAAAAACAGACACATAGATCAATGGAATAGAATAGAGTCCAGAACTGGACCCTCAACTCTATGGTCAACTAATCTTTGACAAAGCAGGAAAAAGTTTCCAATGGAAAAAAGACAGTCTCTTCAACAAATGGTGTTGGGAAAATTGGACAGCCCCATGCAGAAGAATGAAACCAGACCATTTCTTTCCAAATGCACAAAAATAGACTCTAAATGGATGAAAGACCTCAATGTGAGACAGGAATCCATCAAAATCCTTGAGGAGAACACAGGCATCAACCTCTTCGACCTCAGCCACAGCAACTTTTTCCTAGAAACATCTCCAAAAGCAGTGGAAGCAAGGGCAAAAATGAACTATTGGGACTTCATCAGGATCAAATGCTTTTGCACAGCAAAGGAAAGAGCCAACAAAACCAAAAGACAACTGACAGAATGGGAAAAGAAATTTGCAAATGACATATCAGCTTAAGGGCTAGTATCCAAAATCTATAAAAAAAATTTATCAAACTCAATACCCAAAGAACAAATTATCCAATCCAGAAATGGGCAGAAGACATGAACAGACATTTCTGCAAAGAAGACATCCAGATGGCCAACAGACACATGAAAAAGTGCTCCACATCACTCAGCATCAGAGAAATACAAATCAAAACCACAATGAGATACCACCTCACACCAGTCAGAATGGTTAAAATTAACAAGTCAGGAAATGACAGATGCTGGTGAGGATGTAGAGAAGGGGGAACCCTCCTGCACTGCTGGTGGGAATGCAAGCTGGTGCAGTCACTCTGGAAAACAGCATGGAGGTTCCTCAAAAAGTTGAAAATAGAGCTATCCTATGACCCAGCAATTGCACTACTGGGTGTTTACCCTAAAGATACAAATGTAGTGATCTGAAGGGGCACGTGCACCCGAATGTTTATAGCAGCAATGTCCACAACAGCCAAACTATGGAAAGAACCTAGATGTCCATCAACAGATGAATGGATAAAGAATATGTGGCATATAAATATACAATGGAATACCATGCAGCTATCAAAAAATTGAAATCTTGCCATTTGCAATGATGTGGATGGAACTAGCGGTATTATGACGAGTGAAATAACTCAATCAGAGAAAGACAATTATCATATGATCTTTCTGATATGAGCAATTTGAGAGGCAGGGCGGGGGTCGTGGGGGCTAGGGAGGGAAAAAATGAAACAAGATGGTATCAGGAGGGAGACAAACCATAAGAGACTCTTCATCTCACAAAACAAACTGAGGGCTGCTGGGGGGATGGGGGGAGGGAGAGGGTGGTTGGGTGATGGACATGGGGGAGGGTATGTGCTATGGTGAGTGCTGTGAACTGTGTAAGACTGATGATTCACAGACCTGTACCCCTGGGGCTAATAATACATTATATGTTAATAAGAAAATGATCTCACAGAGTTGTGAAAATTAAAGCAAGCAATACATACAGCATATATACCATGTGTATATCACCCAGAACACATTAAGTACAACCTGGACAGTTGTTACATTGGTGAATTTGGGCTAGCTAACTACTCTCTGTGTGCGTTTCCTCAACTTTCTCATCCCCAAAATGAGGAATGAATGATACCTAGGACCACAGACTCGCAGAGCTCTATGTAAAATGCCGACTACAGAAGAATTTCCCTTTCCCTCAGAAAAAAAGTTGAACATCTGTCTTTCTTTCCCCCACGAGTGTCTTCTGGGAGGAGGTGTGCTGTGCAGGTACAGCCCTAGGTGAGTCAATGCCCTCCTCTGCCACCAGAGCATTCTCTGCATCTCAGCCCTTCCTCGCCCTCTGCACACCCACTGCTTGGCTCATTAACTCCTTGACTCCCACTCACCCAGAATTTATCTGTTAACGGGTCTGACTTCCACACCAGCCTGTGAGGACCCTGGGGGAGAAGAACTCAATTCATTTTGGGGATCTCATCAGCGTCTCCTATGATGTCAGAGCATCACGGCATCAACATGCATGAGGTGAAGTCAAGAATGAATGCTGGGGATATTTTAAATAAGGAGGCTGGTTTGGAGAATT
The DNA here is from genome assembly GCF_002288905.1 of Enhydra lutris kenyoni. Taxonomy (NCBI): domain Eukaryota; kingdom Metazoa; phylum Chordata; class Mammalia; order Carnivora; family Mustelidae; genus Enhydra; species Enhydra lutris. The sequence continues at coordinate 11,966,257 of NW_019154117.1, forward strand.
ATCTAACAGGTACCTCTGTTACAAAATCATGCCATTGAAACAGGAAGCCGTTCACACTTTACAACTGGTCTCAAATGTGCCCAACCTCTGAGCTGTACACATCGAAAATGCAACAGATTATCCACTGTCTTCCTGCATCTACTCTGCCCCCCTCCTCAGTGATGTGTTTTCAATATCTCCATGTGGGTCACTGAGCAGCGGGAACCCCGACAAACAAGTGATATCTCATAATTAGTCTCGTTCCAAGAACAGGCTGACACCTACGTATGTTTTCTGGATGAGATGTAAACAAAATCTTGTTTCTATTTGTGAATTTAAAAAGAGGAAAGAAGTTTGTTTCTCTTTGCGTGATCCATGCTCTGCATAATATCCTTTGCTATGCTGTTTGCTGGGATCAGTTCCCCATTTTCAAATTTGCCCTCACACGCTTCAAAGCTGTGAGGCTTCAGAAAAGGAGTACTGGTGGTCCAGTTAAGTGATGGGGGAAAAAAAAAACATGTCTGCAAATGCTGGTGCATTTATACATGTTTCTTTCTTCCAACACTTTCTGGTAATGCCAAGGACACCTGACAGTGCTTAGCAATAGGATTCACTTTGGCCTGAAAACATGGAAGAGAGAGCTTTCTTGGGGTGACTGTTCCCCTGAAGTAACTTTATAATTTACAGTTTGTAAGGCTTTTCCACTGATTGTATGGCATAAATGTGCTGTGAGTTCAATAAGCGTAGCCAATTAACACATAAAGAAATGACTAAATGGGCTGATCTTTAGATGCGAACAATAGTATTGCTTGCTTTGATTCAATTTTCAGGGATTTCTGAAACAAAATAAAAATTAACAAAAACTTAAGTCCATTCTGTAAATTTTATTATGAAGACCTGGCAGCCATAGGGGGATGGGGAGAGAGAACACGTATGTCCATCCTCTGCTAAGCTTCAGCTAAGAGTGGGGTTCTGTACATTATACCCCTGATAGAACCCTTCATTCCTTAGAATCATATGCGGAAACCAGGCTGCACTGGCAGAAATGGGGAAGCCCAGCCGGAGAGAAGGTGTTTTATTCTGACATCACTGTGGGTTAATAGAGGAGCAGCAAACAACACCGACCATGGGTTGGTCACTACCACGCTGATGGGTGTTTTCAATAATGGTTCAGGTAAGCTGAAAGCCGCCATCTCTACCCTCAGGGGCTCTGGGAGCTCCTGTTTCACATGAGCCTCCTATGCTTAGAGTACCTCTAATTCAGTAAACAGGTTTCTCGTTCACACTCAACGGGACACACTCTCTGCTCACAAGAAGAGCGCTCCCTGTAGATGATGGGAACTGAGACCACGCTTATTCTGACTCAGCTCATATGACTCCGGGCTTTGACATCCTGAGGAGGAAATTCACTTACGATTTCTCTGCTCTACCTCATATTTATCAAGAACTTGCAGGCTCTCAGGATTCCAGACCATACAAAGGATCACCGCTTTTCCATCTCTGCTATCTCACACACCTTCCGAAGCAATCAGACCAAGGCATGAATTGTCTTACACTTTTGCTCAATATGAACACAATGAAGAAATGTGCCATGAGCTGAAAAGAATTTTAAAGGAATGATGTTATACATTTTGATGCAACTTCCCCAGGTGGCAAGAGTTGAGATAACTTCATCATTGTACCTTTCAAAATGAGATATATTTTTCAAAGTGGTTAGTTAAAAGTAGACATATAGGCAGAGAAACAGGAACTGAGCTGGGAATTAGATTTAGGTTCTATTCTCTAGTTTCCCTGGGTAGTTTGGCCACAAACTAGCTTCTTTGGGCAAATTCAGCTACCTCTCCCTCAGTATAACACCATACCCCTATGAAAAAATTTATCATGATTCTAAAATCAATCCTTTGAGGATCTAGACTATAAGATGCTTTACTGGAAACAGTAAACATGGCAATATTTTAGAATATTTCATTTCATTCTTGCTGAAATAACTCTGCAACACATTCTAGACAGAAGGGTCTGAAGTTACTGAGACAATACAAATTTCTCTGTGGACCAAGAAAAAAAAAAAGAAAGAAAAAAAACCCACAGTATTTTAATTGACTGCATTCTTGAGTTAAAATAAACTAAACATATTTGCAGAGAGCATATTCATTGAGTCCCTGGTGTGGAAATCTCAGCAGGAAACCAGCCTCAAAAGGTGCTGACTGAAAATGTGGCCATCAGTGAACAAAGATTTGAATGTTTACTGGGTGGACGGTGAAATCTTTCCAAGCTCCTGAGGCAGGAGGGGTCCAGAAATTCTATTTGTGATTACTTGTGACTCTCCTACATCCTAGAGAAATCAGCTGAGATCCTGGTAGATTCTCAGACTAAAAGCTAGCAATGTTTGGGGAGGGGCTTGCTCCTAAAGAACTCCTCTTCTGAATTTTGACCTCTTCGTTGGTTTCTGAGCATATGTTCCCTAATTTCCTATGAGGACCCTCTTCTGCTACAGTGTCCCGGTATTTTCTGTCCAGTAAGCAGAAGTCGGAGGCCCACTTTTAGGACTCTTACATCTGCTGGGATGGGGACTAGGACGTGGGGCTGCATGACTGCAAGGGAAGGGGGAGCTGGGTATGCAGAGCTGGGGCAGAGGGAACTATGATGCTCAAAGTCTTTGTCATGAGCATTGAGCTGTCAGGTGAGGTTGCTTCTAACACTCCAGAGATCCAGGTAGATTCTGAAGCACAAATTTCAGCTACATCGTCTCTCCTTCCTCAGGTCCTTTCCCTTCTCAGTTCACTGAGCCCCGAGCCTGCTCTCTTCAAGATCACCAATGACTCTCCGTTTGCTTCAAGTTGTTTCCCAAAATTCTCACCGAAGCCATTGTCTCTCTTGAGGACAGAACCTTCACCAGTGAGCACGAGGTCCCACCTACTGTTGCTGCTCATTATCCAACAGTCCCTGAAGCTTCTCTCCGCTCTGGAGAGTAACTCCTCCCTTTCTCTCATAGATGTTAATTACTCATAAGATTAATGACTTCTCACTCTGATTTCAGCAGGAGAGCAAATATTAGCCCAATTGCTCAGAGCAGTACAGGATCTGAACAGCAGTGGGGAGATTTACCTGATCTGCTTTAAGGAACAGTTTCTTGAGATAAATCAACAAACCCCTAATTGGGTTATAGTGATCGGACGTGCCCAGAAGGGTTGATTTTGCCAGTGAACAACTGGAAAGAGAAATTTCCTAAGACAAATCCAATTAAAATTTATACTGAGAGATACAAGAGGAAATCTGATGGAGAGACAGCTCCGACTTTTGATTGAGTGCTGAATTGTGGACTCGAGTTGCTACCTTCCCAAGCATCTCTGTTCACTCTTTCCCTGGCCCTGGGGTGTTTTTCTCCTCCGTGTATCCATCTATGAAGGTAAAATTAATTAATCCTGCTAATGACATAAGATGCTGCCTCTTGAAGCGTGAAGGTGGCATGGATATAGAGTGCTTAAAGTCCTTTGCAATTCAGCTTGCTGAAGCAAATTCACCATTATAATGACATTACCCTACTTTCTAGCTCAAGAAGCTACAGTGAGGAGTCATTATTTAAAACACACGATGTGGTGCTCGGTTGGGTGACTTTAACCTCCTGCAGTGAACTGAGGATTCCTACAGTGCTGGAACCCCTGGAGGAGGCCTTTGAAACTCTTTCCTGAGGAATTCTAGCCAGAACATATGTGCCAGTCACTGATATTTAAAAAAAAAAAAAAAGTGCATGACATGTGTTAACTTATTTAAGCTTCAAAACCACCTTTTGAATCAGATGCGGTCATTACCTCTAGCTTACAGATGAGGAGACTTACCCAAAGAGAGATAAAGCACTCCGCTTAAGTTCTCTTGAGCAAAGCTGGGGTGTGAGCTTGTGTTTTTCATCATCAAGTGGATATTATCTCTTTTATGCTTTTCTGAAAACTCATTAGGGCTCCACTGGAATATAAAGACACGACTGGAGGGTAACTGGTAGAGAATGGGGACAAGAAAGTGGCTCAGTTTCTCAATTTCTTAGTCTTGCTGGTCCATCAATTCAAAATTTCTTGAGCATCTACTATGTGCTATGTGCGATGCTAGGTAATGGGATGTTCCTTGCCATTATGGGGCTCTTAGGATATTAGTGAACTAAAGAAAGAAGTACACAACAAAGGAGGTAAAGAAAAAACATTTACAAATACATAAAAGTGTATAATAAAAATGGCATGGAAGAAATCATCGTGAAGCAAACAGAAATCAAGGCACGGACCTATTCCCATAAAGTCGTTAGGAAAAGCCTCCCTCGGGAGGCTGCAGTGGAGCGAAGATGAAAGGGTACAAAGTTAGCAGCGAGAAGCTGGAGGGCTGGGATGGGAAGCGGAGAAAAGGGGAGCTAGATGCCAAGGGAGCACTGAGCTGGGGCTTGAGGAGAGAAAGAGCTAGCTCATATTTGAGTAAGTGAAGGATGGCCATTGTTGTAGTGTCTGAGTGAGAGAGAAAACTCACTCTCCTTTCAGATGGCATTACAGCTGATGCATTTACTTAAGATTCCTCTTGGAAATGATGAACACTTTATGATTCCTAATAGTTTGCACCTAAAGAATGCAAGAATAGAATCTGAAAATCATTCTGGAGTGTAAAGCAGTATCTCAGGGGGTATCAGGGTGGCATTTGCCCTGGGCTGAGAGGTGACCCCATGTCCTGCAGATTTTGTCGATGCACAGACTGATACAGAAAAGCAAGAGGCATTTTACTGAAGGTGGCAAACTACCAGCTTCCAATTCACACTGCGAAAGACCCAGAGGGACTGCCTTGTGCCAAATGAGCATCTGATCAGATTTTGTTCCCCTGAATCTCAGTCTCCTGGGAACTCATTGAACTCTGGCAAAATGAATATGATCACTGTTTCTTGACTCGTCAATAATAGCAAGTAGTTTCCACCCCCAAATCATTACTTAGAAAAAAAAAAAATAATCTGTCTCTATCAGTTCCAAAAACAATCAGTAGAGGCTTTGGATATCTTGTAAAATACTTTACTCTAAACCTGCAGGTTTTTTCCAATAAAATCATCCTACATATGCTTTTCAACTTCTCTTTTGATGCCATTTGCTTTTCATGTGTGAGACAAATGGGTCATGCGGCTGTTAGCGAGCGCTAGCAGGAACAAGTGACGACCCTTTGACTGAGATACTTTCCAGAAACAGACTTGAAAAAGAGACAATATTCCTTCCCCAAACCCCACCCTAGCACCATTTTTTCTGCTGTTGTTTTTAGAGCTCACCTTGAGGATCTCAAACACTTCTATATTTATGCATACACGCGCGCATGCACGCATGCACACACACACACACACACACACACACACACACACAGTTGAATTAACCATTCACAAATAATAGGGAATATCAAACAAAGCAGAGACGGACAAACAGATTTAGGCCAAAAATGCATGGAAGTCCAAAAGGAGAGCCAAAGGAAAATGATGACAAGATCCAGAAAGAAGAGGCAACCACCCCGATATCAACCAACACTTTGGCACATGGACACGTTATTTATCAATCAACTCTGGCTCTTGGAGATCAAAACGTTGCTTGGAAATTTCACTGGGCAAGGCTTCTTTTCTTGCCCATTGAGAAAAGAAGCCTTGCCCAGTTAATAGAAGAAGTGATCATATGATTTTTTAAAAAAATTTTTTCCAGCAATGAGTATCAGTTCTATGTAGCATATACCTTCCATATTTTCTGTCTCTGCTGGTATTGCATTCTAAGTTCAGAAGCAGAGACTCTGGGGTCAGACTGGGTTGAGCCTTGGCTCTACCACTGCCTTTGGGGAAGCTACTAACCTCAGCAGATCCTCTGTCATATGGATGGTTTTGACTCAAACTTTGGTGGAGAGCTAATAAAGAACACAGAAGTCAAGCTCACTAAAGGATGCTAGGGTCTGGGCATTCGCAGGTTCAAGTTCCCCTAGGCAATTCTGATACTCACTGATTTGGGAGATTAAAGATGAGCTAATTTAACAAGCACCTAGACATCTATAAATGTTTCCTAACTGGGATTTTATGGTAAAATGGAAAGGGGATTTGTCTTTGGAGTCTAAGACCTGACTTCCTAGGTGGGTTCTACTGCCTACTAAGTTTGGCTAGGTCGCTCAACTTGCGTGACCCATGGTGTACTCATGTGTTAGACAGGGATAGTAATTCCCACCCTGACAGATCATGAATTTGATGAGATAAGGTGGCTCACAGGAGGTGATTCATGGATGCTGGCGAAAGCAGAATCTCCCCCATATATGTGTTTAACCCATTTAGAACCATCTAGACACAAAACTTGTGTGGATTTGGCTCCATGAAAACTCTTTCAAAAAATTTCCAATAGATTATGTATTTCTTTCTTTTCTTTTTTTTTTTTTAAGATTTTATTTATTTATTTGACACAGAGAGAGAGATCACAAGCAGGCAGAGAGGCAGGCAGAGAAAGAGAGGAGGAAGCAGGCTCCCCGCTGAGCAAAGCGCCTGATGCAGGGCTTGATCCTAGGACCCTGAGATCATGACCTGAGCCGAAGGCAGAGGCTTTAACCCACTGAGCCACCCACGTGCCCCAGATTTCTTGAATGTAGGAATTGAATGCATGGCTGCCACTGACTATATTTACCCGTGAAACTGAGTATCATTTCTGACACATAATGTTTTGATTATGTCATACACAACTCCTATCAAACCTGTTGGTTTCTTACATCCACTCAATTACCTGAGTCGATTTTCCAGAAAGACTGGTAACGTGTTTTGTTTCACTGGATTACAAGTTATTTTTATGAACTATGTGCACCACCTCTTCGGCTCCAAATCATAGCTAATCGCAAACATGGGTCAGAGTCATGGAACTATGTTTCCGAGCTAAGTCATTCTCCCCCTTCATTAATTTAAGAAAATCTTATCATTTGGTTAAAAGATTTTGTGTAGACTTCAAGGTCTCCAGTGTCTGATATTGAATAATAATTATACTGAGTATTAGTCATCATGATGATGATGATGATGATGATGATTTTAAAGTAATTTTTTTTTTTTTTAAATAAAAGGGGACTCCATCGGGTTGCATAGGCAACAGAGAAGCAGGCTGGGTCTGGCCTCTGCTCTAGCTGGCAGTGGGAAGAAGGAAGTAGTTGGAGGGCTGGAGGTGGATGAATGGAGCCAGAGAAAACAAGCAGCAGCAGCATTAGTGGCCACCCTGCTTGAATAATTCCTCTTCCAATCAGCAAAAGGAAGCCACAAGCCCAAGTGAGCAACAGCCTTGGAACAAGGCATGTGTTTCTCTGGTGTTTCTTTATTTTGTTCTCTGACTTCTGAGTGGGCTTTCAACCACAGCGCCCACATCCTTCCCTTTCATTTTCACACCCCCCAATTTCTCTTATTTTCTTATTCCTTTCCTTTGTCTCCTCCTTCTTTTTTTCTGATCTCTTTATTCTTCAATGAATGAGGTTATGAGTCAAGAGTTATCCTAGATTCCTCCTATGAAGACTTCCCCTTTCCTCCTCTATGAACGCCCACTCCATGCCTGAAGGGGTTCAGTGTGGATGATAATGTCCTTTGATACCAGTTGAAATTCCCCCATGCAAAATGTGTACGCCAGCAGGAGAAACTTGATTTAGAGACATTTAGAAAAATAGATTGCATAAGTTAAGATTTCTCTGAGGACCTCCCTAAGACTTCTTGATTAAAATGGCCAGAAGGACAGCATTAATCCCGATTTTCACATTTTAACAGTGATCGCTTGTGGTTTGCAAGGAAATGTTTCTGCTCATTTATGTTTTGTAGGTTGTATTTTTTCCTATTATATAGAAACAGATTACATGCTCACAGGAAAAAAGAAACCTGACGACACATAAAAGTTTCAATCAAACTGAGTGATCAGAGACCTATGTATATGTGTCCATGTTTTACATTAAACTTAAGGCATCAACAGAAGCAAGCACTGTCATTTTTTTTTTTTTTTTTAAGACATAGCAGGTGAGGGAACACAAGCAGGGGGAGAGACAGAGGGAGAAGCAGGCTCCCCTCTGAGCAGGAAGCCCGATGCGGGGCTTGATCCCAGGACCCTGAGACCATGACCTGAGCCGAAGGCAGAGGCTTAACCCACTGAGCCACCCAGGCGCCCCAATAAGCACTGTCATTTTTAAGGCCACATTCAATTGTGTTTTGCTTGTAAAGGTATCATGTCTAATTAAAAAGTCTCTTTGGGAATAGAGCATGAGCAGAGGTATTTTTTAAAAGCTCCTTGGTGATTCTTACGTGCAGCCGGAGTAGAAAACTATTATCTACAAGGAAGTGAGAAGGTACAGGAGATTCTGCCTTGATTTTCTCGGGGTGAAATCGAGCCCCTGCCCAGCTCTGCAGGTTCTTTTCTAATTTATCATTCTGTTTCATGAGTTTTGTTTTTTTTTTCCCATAACATTACTACCATTGCAATTACCTTTATGGACATGTGTGTCAGTTGTGTGTGGCTCTCTGCTCTGCTCTCTCAAGAACGGAAGCTCCAGTGGACACAGAACAGTATTTGGTATAGGGTAGTTGCCTTCTTATATATTTGTCAAATAGACAATTTAAATCCATTACACGTCTGCATTCTCACCTTGCAATGGACATGGGTCAAACCAGATTGCTGTGAAGATCCAGGGAAGCTGTGTGTATATAAACTAAAGTGGGTGGTGTGAAATGCCAAGAAATGTTATTCTTATTACTCTAGCCCAAAATGTTTCCCCAAAGAGTTCCTGGCTCACAATTTCCAAGATCAGATTCCCTCATCTGGCTTTTGGCTGTCTTTTGTTAACATATAAATCGCTCACCTTGGTAGAATAATATTAATTAGGTGAGTTTTCTCACTTAGCAACCATTAGCAGCTCTAAAATACAGAATAAGTTATTTCTGAAATAAATGAAAAATTGAGGGGTGTTCTGTCCTATTCAGGCAGGGCAGCCCCAGCTTGTAGAAAGAATTGGCTAGGACGATGGAGAGGGCGTGAAAAATGGGACAAGGTGTGGAAGACACTGAGTCCCAAGGGGACCAGAAAAGGAGAGAGAAGTATGTGAGGGATGAACTTTGTTGACCCTGAACTGGGGAGGTCTAGGGTCAGCTCTGATAAGAAAGGTAGAACAGTTACGCTTTTAGTCAACATTAGTTAAGTTGATGACTGCCATATATATATATGCACAGTGCACGTCCAACATGGGGCTTGAACTCACAACCCTGAGATCAAGAGTCACACATTCTTCCGACAGAGCCAGCCAGAAGCCCCAGTGATTGCCATATAGTGTTATCATTTAATCCTCAATAAAACACGGCTCTTGATATATTGCTATCCCAATTTTAGAAGAGGAGAAATAGTCATTCACAGATGTTCAGCTCCTAGAGAAGCAGCGTAAGTAACAGTGTTAGGGACACTCAATCTACAGAGAGACAGTCTGGGTTAGAAACCCAGCTCTAGCACATACTGGCCATGGGACCCTGGGCAAGTTACTTACATGTCCATGCATCAGTTTCCTCTTCTGTAAGGCAGGGATGATAATGATTGTAACGACCATCTAGGGTCATTAGGATGGTTCATTGCCTTACTATTTACAAAGCACTCAGAATACTGGCACAGAGTGGTACTGTCTAATCATACGTAAGGATACACAGCTTGTGATTGTAGAGAACCAAACTTTTATAAAGCTCGTAGAATTTATATGTATCTTGATGGATGTCACATGCTGAACACACATGCAGCCAGCATCTAGACCGTGACACAGAAGATTATCTCCGCCCAAAAGCTGCACTCATGCTCCCCTTCCCATCCCATCACCCTCCCTCCTCCAGATTATCCCACAGTCTGACATCTCACACACAGCATAGGTGTTCCTGTTTTTGTGGGAACCACACAATGCCTAAGTTCTTTATCTGACCTCTTGCACCAAACATTATATATATGAGATGCTTTCATGTTGCTGTGTACAGATAAAAATCCTTTAGCCTTCTTTCTGTGCAGTACTAGAAATTTATGAGTTTATATATCTAATTTACTACGGATAGGAATTTGAGTATTTCCTAGATTTAAGCTCTTTAAGCTACTGTCCTTCGTAGTGCTATAAACATTCTCCCAATGCTCTTTGGTGAACATGTGTACACGGTTTCATGTATTACACACTTGGGAGTGAAATTTCTGGCTCGCCAGGTATGAACATAGTCAGCTTTAGACTATACAGTAAAACAAAGTGGGTACACAAGAGATACCCATCCGCAGTGAAAGGGAGTCTACTTCTTTTGTCTTTTCCACTAGAGCTATTCTGGAGGGAACAGTGAGACATCTCTTTGTGATTTTACTTTGCATTTCTTTGATGATTAACGCAACTGAAAACCTGTTTTTTGGGCACTTGGATCGCTTCTTCTGTGAAGTAATGCCAAGATTCAAACTTAGGTTTTTCTAGGTCAAAAGCCTGTGGTCTCTCTCTATCCCCACTTTTTCAAAAAAAAAAAAAAAAAAAAAAAAAAATCTCTCCCTCCCATGGTTTTCAGAGAATTCTAAGTCCTGATTTAGAAACTGAAGGTGTTCACTATTTTTATTTTGTGTTCACTTCCCCCCCCCTTTTGTAATTTAGAGAATTATCTTCTGGTAATGGAGGGGAAGAAAGGGGTCTTCCATAAAAGACATTTTTGCTCTTCCTTTTGTTGCCATTCAAAGCGGGATTAAAAAATTATCTGGGCTCTGCAGTCCAGCTCAGAGCCCAGGGGAGGGGAAGGAGCACACAATAAGGGAAGCTGACCTACTTTTCCAGGCTCCGTGACACCATTTTTAGTCACTGCAAGGTGCTTTCACAACATTTATATCTGAAACGGAGCCAGGTGAGTGGGGAAGCACGTGTGCTGTATGTCGAGAACAATGACAATATAGAAAGCCCATGAGAATTTTGCAGGGCAATGCAGGACTGCAGTTTGGGGTTTTAAGTTTTACTTTCATTGTTCACACATAGAGGTAACCCGAAGTTTCCCCGCGTTTCCTGCAAAGCTTTTTCGGCAGGGAAGCTAAGCAGAGGAAAGGTGCTATTGTAAGGTGTATCACTTATAAAAACACCCTGTTTTAGCTTTTATTCGTATTTATGACAATGAGCAGGACTACTACCAGGTTTCTTAACTTCACTTGATTTTATAAACAGGAGCGTTAGTATCATCCAGGATAAGACTCCCAATTTATTCATATACATATATATTTTGTTGTTGTTGTTTTGTTGGGGTTTTTTGTCGTTTTTAAAGATTTTTATTTATGTATTTGACAGACAGAGATCACAATTAGGCAGAGAGGCAGGCAGAGAGAGAGAGGAGGAAGCAGGCTCCCCGCTGAGCAGAGAGCCCGATGCGGGGCTCAATACCAGGACCCTGGGATCATGACCTGAGCCGAAGGCAGAGGCTTTAACCCACTGAGCTACCCTGGCGCCCCCATATACACATAATGTTTTATATGTAAATGTCTTATATATATACATTTTACATATAAACATGTTTTTAATACATATAAACACATTAATATATCTTGATATATAAACATATATATAAACACGCATATATAAACACACACACACTCACACACACACAATTTCTTTTTTTTAAAGTAGGCACCACGCCCAGCATGCAGCACAATGTGGGGCTTGGATCTCACAACCCTGAGATCAAGACCTGAGCTGAACTCAAGAGTCAGATGCTTAAGTGAGCCCCCCAGGCACACCCCAGCTCCTACATTTTCATTCTCATCCTCAAAAGTCAGCTTTTTAAAAACTTCTCATATAAAACACTAAATTGTTCTTCATTCTCATAAAAGGGTTCCAGCTAATGGATTTATTTTCTTGGCTTATGTCCAAATCATAGACAGTTTTTCTTCTGGATGTGAAGGAAACTTCTTCGTCAAGAAATCTTCTCAAATACAAATTATTTAAAATGATTTTTTTTTTTAAGCTTGGGAAATTTGGGTCGGGAAGTACATTTTTAATCACCTATGCCAATCTGAACATTGCTGAAAGCAAACTATACTTTAAGGGTTCCAACTAGAAGCATTCAGCCCTATTCTGATCTTTCCCTGTCTTTCTCTGTAATGAAACACGAAGCCTGAAAAACAAAGAGCCCTTTGATGAGGGCAGTAAATTGTTAGAGAGTGGCGTGTTCTTTGGTTTGGGTACATCTATGAAGAATTGAGACTGTGACCAGCAGTCTGGGCTGAAGGTTGAAAATGAATGAAGCTATTAACAATTGCAAAGACTGTCTTCCAAAACACGGCTTGGGCAGAAGCGAGGCTATTAAACAAACAGCACACTCATTAGGAATTTAGAATCCGCAAACGGGATTTCCGCTGTTCCCAGCAGTTGGCATTCCGGCCACTATGCATGGTAGGTGGCCGGTCCAAACAGTAGTCCCTGCTCTTGGTGAACTCCCAACCTGACATTGGACCCAGGGTCACCTTGGACATAGATTTTCCTGGTAATGAATGCAGGAAGATGTTAAACTTTCTGCTTCAAAGTTTTAATTACATTGTATCTTTACCACAAACAGGTCTGTTCTTTGTTGATACTGGAATGTTTTCCTACATTGTATTTTTCGGGAGAGAGTGCCCTCAGCTTAAATTCTCATGACATTTCCTTGACTTGCCAATTATACTTAAATTTGTTTATTCGATTAGTATTTAAATACCCACTACAGCCCGAGCATGGAAATAACCCCTGGACAAAGTGTTCTATGAAATAGACATGATTGATGGATTCGTGGTGCTCACAGTGCACTGAGGGTGGGAGGAGAGGGCAATAAACAGGTAGAATATCAGATGTCTATTTTATGAGAATTTCGGTGCTTTAAAGGCAATAAATTACATGCAATGATAGTGAATATTCAAGGTGGGAATGCAGTCAGAACAGTCATAGAAGGAATTTCCGAGTTTATGGAACTGACAAAAGCCATGTGTAGCAGGAGTACACCATCCACAGGCAAAAGAAGAGAAAGCTGTAATTGGGGGTTTATCATAATGCGATCACCGGACAACTGGACGAGAGCAACTGCAGAAAGCTATTTATCATGGCATCATTTATCATCCTGGAAAACTGGAAAACTAGATTTCATGTCTAACAATAACAGAATCAGTCACCAAATTAAGGCTTATGCTTATAATTCAAAAGTATTCATTATTAAAAATAGGATTGGAGGTGGATGATAGTAGTGTCTAATGGTTCTGAATATAGCGGCTGGAACAAAACTGCCTCTGTCCAAAGTGAGGTTCGGCCACTTAGTAGCTGTGTGACCTTGGGAAAATCACACAACTTCTCTGTGCTTTAGTTATCTTATATTTACAATGACGATAATAATCTAAGAGAGGGCTGTTCCGAAATTTATAGGAGTCAATACACAAAAAGGAATTAAAGTGTCTTTGTGTGTTCTATGTTGTTATCATCATTTACTGACTTAGAAAGCCTGGCCATTGCAAAGTCTAAAATGTAGGTTACACAACCATACAAATAGTATGTCTAACATATTTTTAATACTCTTGCATGAAAAGGACAGAACATAATAGAGAATATTAGTGGTGGTTATATCTGGATGATGATTTTAATTTGTAAATGTAAAATAGATTTACATTTTTCTGTATTATGTTGCATTTCTATAATTAATCTATATCACTTTTATAATCAGATTAATAAAGCAAGTTCCCTTTTACAAAAACACATTTTTGTATTTTCATTTCTAAAATCTTCCAGTGAAGGGATTTCAAAACATAATGGTACAAAAATCTATTTATGCAGTGGCAATTGCATAATGTCATCTCTTTTCATGGCTAGCTCCCTTCTTTCTCTCTTTCACCTGCCATTAAAAAAAAATGGGCATTAAGAGGGTGCCTGGGGGGGTGCCTGGGTGGCTCAGTGGGTTAAAGCCTCTGCCTTCGGCTCAGGTCATGATCCCAGAGTCCTGGGATTGAGTCCCACATCGGGCTCTCTGCTCAGCGGGGAGCCTGCTTCTCCCTCTCTCTCTGCCTGCCTCTCTGCCTACTTGTGATCTCTCTCTCTGTCAAATAAATAAATAAATAATCTTAAAAAAAAAAAAAAAAAAAAAAGAGGGTGCCTGGGTGGCTCAGATGGTTAAATGTCTGCTTTTGGCTCAGGTAATGATCCCGGGGTCCTGGGATTGAGCCCCACATCAGGCTCTCTTCTCCCTCTCCGCCTGCCTCTCCCCCTGTTCATGCTCTCTCTCTCTCATAAATTAAATTTTTTTTTTTTAAAATGGGCATTAAGGAGGGCACGTGATATGATGAGAATGGGTGTTATATGCAACTTATGAATCATTGAACACTACATCAAAAACTAATGATGTACTATATGTTGGCTAACTGAATTTTTTTTTTTTAAGTGCTTTCCAGGGGCACCTGAATGGCTCTGTCAGTTAAGCATCAAACTCTTGATTTCAGCTCAGGTCATTACCTCAGGAATGTGAGATGGAGCCCTGTTTCAGGCTCCACGCTGGCTATAGAGCCTGCTTGGGAATCTCTCTCTCCTTCTTCCCCTGGCCCTCAGCTGGTACACTCTCTCCTTCTCTACTCCTTCTAAATAAAACAAAACAAAACAAAACAAAACAAAATTGCTTTCCAAAGTGCTAAGCATTATGTCAAGCCCTGGGGATACGGTGATAACGAACGTGACATTTTCCCCTCTAAACAGCTTACAGTCTAGCTGAGATACACAAAAAAGTAACAGGTTATATAAAAAGTTGTTCGTGTGCCAGAAGTGGTCCCATGTTTCTGAAAGTTCTCATCAAGGATGTGATTCATCAGGTGAGCCTGGGAAAATAGGAAGGGACAAACGGAATGGTTTAGGTGGGGGTGGCCCAGTGTTCTCAGCAGGTATGGCTGTGTGTGGACAACATGGGGCGCACAGAACCACGGGGGTTTCAATATGGCTGCAGCCTCAGGGAGAGGGAAGTGAGTCTGAAGAGCTGGGAGGAGGTGAGATTCTGGGAGGAATTCTCTGCCACATTAGGGAGTTTAAACTTAATCTAAAGATGATGGGGGGTGCCCAGCTGGCTTCAGTTAGTAGAGCATGTGACTTGATCTTGGGGTCATGAGTTGGAGCCTCATGTTGGGTGTAGAGATTACTTTAAAAAAATTTTTTTTAGATCTTAAACAAAAAAATTCTGAAAGACAATGAATGGGGAGCCCATGGAGGATACGAAGCAAATAGAATGGTGATCAGATGTGTGTTCGCAGGAGTTTTTTTTTTTTTTTTAATGGTATAAGTTTCTGGAAGAGATTCAACATTCTTTCATTTCTAGTGGTGAGAATTGTCTCCTTCATCTGAGACATGGGAGTCACTGCCCGGCCAAGGTAGTCTGCTTTTCCTCCCCATGCCTGAGTCGCAGGGCCAATGGATTCCCACTGATGGGAGTCCACGTGCAACTTGCAAGCTCCCCGAATACTAATTTGGCACTGTGGCTTAGAAGAATGCTGATACAATTCATTTCAGTGTGACTGGTAAATTGTTCATATGCTATTTACTTAGATTTGAAAAAAATTATTTGAAAACCTCTCCATGAAGTCATCTTCCTCTTAAACCGAGATGGTAAACTCTACACAGAATTGTAGTTTCTAGCAAAACCCTCTAAAACTGCCTTATTTAAACAATTTAGAAAGTATTTCAGTAGCAAAATGGCTTTCTTTTTAAGTAGTGCCGCAGTAGAGATGCATGGAAACTCACAGCAGCCCATGATTTGTGGCCTCAAAAAACTTTTCAGAATTCTCTATTTGCTCTTAACAAAGAGCTTTCATGAGCTCCTGGTGTTATTTTTCAAGTGACTAGAATACATTTTTTACTTAATCCATCAAACCTAGATGGGCAAACCTCCACGATATTTTCATGGGTGTTGTATTAGTTGTATGCAACTGACAGTATCACTGAAACAAATAACGTGGTTGAGAACATATAAAACTGAGACCACCTAGTATTTCATGGATTGTACAAGAATCCTGTGGAAAATGTGTCTCTTTCAAGAAACAGGATTGAGCTGAGGCACCAAGAATGGAGGTTGCTTCCCAGTTAATGGGCAGATGGGTTCTGAGGCAACTGGAATTAACCAAAATGAAGACAGAGGAGAAAACCAACATGATGGCCTATGCATTCGTTGAAATTAAGAATCTGAAAAGGCCCGTTCACTCTCATCCAGTCTTTCATATAGCACCTCGACCTTGCTGGTTTACTTGATCTGTTTTTCAACTTTTCAGCCTTCAAGATCAGCCTTCCCGATCTCTTACACAAAAATGTCCTGGTTCAATCAACTTAGCCTGGGGAAAACAACAATTAGATTTCCCATCTTGCTAGTCAGCTTTCATAGACAGTTAATAAATAATTATATTTGAATGGGTGGAGAGACAGAATGTCAACAAATAATGATGATAAACTTCTTGAATAATTTTCAGCTCAATATAAGAAACCCTAGATCTGCGGTCGAGATGACTAATTAAAAACAAACAAAAAATAGGACAGTGACAGCATTCTATTATCCTGTAAGTAATCACATTATGGATTAGAGGAGTTTGCTTTAAATGTCAAAATATGTATCATGCACAAAAAAGAGGAAGGAAAACAGAGGTACAATATTAAGAGGTAATCTAACTCTTTTAAAATATACTAACACTCTGTTCAATCTTATCCTATTACATTGCTGGCTCTTCACAAAACATACCCCATAAATCATATTATATCATCATGATACTTTTAGAATTTGAGAAATAGGACAGAACTATTAAGTCTTGTTGCTTACATAACCCAGGGGCAGAGACGCTCATTGATAACATTTCTGTTACAGTCTGTTCTTGAGTGTCTCCAGTAACTTCCAGAGAAATACAGAGTTTTGCAGAGTGAAAGGAATGTCTTCTGGAAGGCCCTCTTGTTCTTTCCTGTTTTCTATTACCATTCAACATGCCAACTGTTTTGGTAATGAGGATGGAATTCTATTTAAACAAACAAACCAACTAATAAGCTTTCCAAACAAAACAAAACAAAACGAAAACCATAACTTGTGTCACTGCATTTCAGCATTCCAGAATTGGTGATTTGTTGAACAAAACTTCACCCTGGACATCGAGGCTGTTTCCTTTGCTGGAAGGGGCTTTTGTAGGGCAGACCAAACTATTCAACGTCAGGAGGCTCCTGGGATCCATGAACCAAGAAGTCTTGGATCCTCCAGAAAACAAATGCAAGTCCCTGGTTAGAAAAGGGCCATTCTCCTAATCATCCATAAGCCCACGTTTCTTCCTTAAAAGATCTGCTCACTGCCTTTCAGCTAAGACTCTCTCATTTGATGAACTTGCGGCACTAATGAAAACACATTTTTCTTTAGCAGCAAAATTTTATTGCTCACCTTACAGACTGACCCCACAGCCAAGGGATACCTTGCTCCTACAACTACAATTGTGTTGAATTCTTAAATGATGTGTTAGGACATGTTTTTACGTGTGAAGTTCATACTACGGCTCTTAACAGGCTCTTCAGTAATGACCAAAAAGATCTGCTGGCGAGATGTCACAAAAATTAAACGAGCAGTTTCTAATCACTGTTTACACGGCATAAGCGGAAGACTCTTGACAATGGGATAGAGATAATATAGAAAATGTACAATTATTTAGCTCCTTTCAGAAACACTAATTGTTTTGAGCATTTGTGATGGACCAGGCTTTCTGACAGGCTCCAGGAATTTGGAGAAGAATGCGACATGGCCAATTCTGGGAAGAGTTTAAAGTGTAGTCTCTCCTGAAGGGTAAGTAAAAATTCACCTGGAAGACTGAATAAGGAAGGGAGGGAGGATGGGCAAGGACAGGAATCTAGACAGAGTGCTGGGGCAGATGACAGGAGTCTACTGAGTTTGCAGTGACCAAAGCCTGTGGGAGGTCACTGGGAGCTGACTCTGGAGAGGGAAACAGGAACCAGTTGCTGACAGGCCTAGTAGAGCCATGTGAAAGATTTTGGACTTTATTCAGAAAATAAGGGAAAGCAACTGAAAGAATTTTTAAGGAGGGAAGTGACAAAACCGATTAGAATCATCAAAGAAATGGCAGAGCATTCAGGCCATTTTTCTGCTGCTAGGCCAAGTACTGACAAAAATGGTTTCTCTACTGACCCAAATAACATAAAAATAGACTTAAAACCAGGTGCCTCTTTTCTGGTCTTACAGGTATACAGACTAAAGTCAAATGATGGGCCACAGCTGTGAGACACCAAATGTTTCATGCTCCATAGCCACTCAAGAGAACATTTATAATCTCTTTTCTTTTCCAATGGGGGCGGGGAGGTTTGCCTGAGAATGGCCCATGTCAAGGTCATTGAGTTTCAAAGTGCTTTTGTTTTTCAGGGTCACCTAACCAACGGGGGCGCCATGAGAAGGCTGCCATCTTAACACCTGTAACTGGGGTGTAGGGACCATAGACATTCTTTCAAAGTGAAGAATGAACTAATCACCCCTGAGGAAGATTACTGTGGATAATGTTTTTCTTCTAGTCTCAAAAAAAAAAAAAAAATCAGTTTAAGAACACAACACTATTTCCAGAAAAATCTATGATGTTCTCAAGCATTTTACATGTTTCATCATGAACACATATTCTTTAGAAACCAGGAAATCTATTTTTTGAGAATCCTGATTGTTGAGAAAAGTTTTAGACATGTGGTTTTTGACCACCTCTTAGCTGCATAAGAATGGGGCCTTGTACGGGAAACACTTTTTTATAAAAAAAAAATTTTTTTTAAAGTCCACACTGCATGTGCTGGACTTAGCATCTGTGTAAGACTATCTTTCTCTGTTTCAGACTCACAGATTCAACATGTGCTCCTCTGCTCAGCTTAAGCGTGTGTGTGATACGGTGCCTGGTCAAGCCATTGCTGTATCAGTCCTCTACAGGAAGGAGACTGGGGGTCCTCCATTCAGTGGCAAACCGGGGGTATAGGAAGGCCAACAGCCCTACACTGGCTGCTGGGAAGGACTCACTGGTCATATGGGACCAACGTCCATTACTGAAGCTACCACTGCTCTGTGTGAGTTAAGCATTATTTCTTCAAGTGCTTCATTGCATTGTTTTCCTTGGTGGCTTTGATGCCAAGATGCAGTGGGCAGCAGTGTTCAAACTTCTACTCCTCATAAGAGGCAACGTATGTCAATTGTTCAACATGGATTCTATGCTAAAACGCTTAGAAATTATTTTGTAGGCAATAAAAATGGCAGTATTCAATATGACTATAGAATGTGACCAAGAACCCAAAAATCTGGGTCATACACTACCCATTGCTCCCCAGGTCCAAGCTCTGGGGCAGAACTCTCCAGGGACCAGAGGGACCCCAGATTCAACCCCTATGGCTTAAACACGGTTGGCTGAAAAGACCAAAGGCTGAACCAGACTGAGGGGATCACCATGCCTAAGCCCAAATCTTAGACCTCAGCAGGCGACTGCCAAAACTTTCAACCAGAGCCAGCCCAAGAGCTCAAAGAGGAAGATCAAAGAAATGTGTTTTGTGATGCCTACTGCAGATTTAGTCTAGAAAAGCTTCCACAGGTCTTCTGAGGCTGGGGTCATCAGGAACATCCCTGAAAAAATAGCATCCCACAAAGAAACAGAGGGGAATAACTAGGCTTCTTCCAGAAGAAAGTAGACCATCTCTATTCTGGTCACATGGGGACAAAGTTCAGAAGGAAACCAAAGACCACGAGGGCACTAGCCACTTCTCTCTAGCTTACTGTAAGAAAATCCATGTAGGGGCGCCTGGGTGGCTCAGTGGGTTAAAGCCTCTGCCTTCAGCTCAGGTCATGATCCCAGGGTCCTGGGATCGAGCCCCGCATCGGGCTCTCTGCTCAGCGGGAAGCCTGCTTCCTCCTCTCTCTCTGCCTGCCTCTCTGCCTACTTATGATCTCTCTCTGTCAAATAAATAAATAAAATCTTAAAAAAAAAAAAAAGAAAATCCATGTAGAGTAAGAGACAGTGATGGTCCCTCTTCTTCCTCCCTTTTCTGCTCGGGACAGTGAAACATTCTGTTACTCTTACAGCTCAACGACCAACAGAATATCCTTCAGCATGTCTGCCAGACCTCTTTGGTGGAGGAGTGAAATGCCTTGACCCTGATCCAGTTCTGTTAAAGGATCAGATACAAGTGTGTAGAGGTATGTGGGAGGCTATGAAGGGTTTCTGTGTCCACTACACCCCTCCCCCCTGCAAAATTGCAGTGAAATCCTATTTCCTTGTCTCTAAGACTTATCTTTATTAACAACAGTGATTGGAAGGCAAGTCTCATGTTTGATGTGTGCCTTTCATTGTCGCTGTTGTTCTTTTAAAAGCTCTTATTAAGTTAATGGTATATCCCAAGCACTGGAGTCTTGGAATTGGGGAAGTAGTATAATGTCCAAGTGCATAGGAATCAAATCTAGTTTCATACACTCAAGTGATCTGGAGTCAATATTTGAAATCCTTGGTTCTTAATTTTGGTCTTTTCACACAAGTGCTGTTAGAGAAATGGCTTTGAAGGGAAGTATCAGCTGGGGTGTTAGTCTGTCTACTGTCAACTGCACATCACTCCTCATCCTTGGGGAGAACCCTGGGACCCCCACTTCCTGGGATCCCTTGCCAGCTAAGTCCCTACATGAGCTCTGCCTGTGGGAATCACCTGCAGGAAATCCAGGGAGAAGATGGGGAGGAGCAGCCTTCAGCCTGCAGCCTCTAGCCATGAACAGGAGAGCATGACAGACGTACATGAAAGAGTCTGCCAGGGGCTTTTAGGGGAGCGCCTATGAGTCACTTGGGAGTTGGAGGCGACAGAGATCATTAGCACTAGCTCTTCAATGTTTCCTGCATTGCCAGAGCTCCCGAAAACCAGGAGCATTTCCATCCGCCCACCTTTGCTCCTGCAGCCCTTCCAACCAGTGGATCAGCCTCTAATTCCCTGCACTGCATTCTTTTCTGCTTGAAATGCTTAGAGTGACTGAAAACAAGTGACAATCATGTTCTTCTTTTTCCTATGTGACACCCCTCTGCTTTCAGCTAACAGAGTCTTTTAACGGCTAAGGGGTAGTCTTTTTAGAGGCTGTTTCAGTGTTATAAATGACATTACAGGAAGACTGAGGACTATTCTTTGGACTTATTTAGTTCCCTGTCTCATGCACTTACTTTATTTATACTTCATGCTCCTGTCTATAGATATTCTCCACTAACCCACATGGTTGCGTAACAACAGCAGCAGCAATAACACCTCTCTAGTTCTTAACACTTTTCAATGCACGCTTAATATACATTATCTCGCTTGATCGTCATGGTAATTTTATCACTTGAATGGAATGGCATTATATTTTCCTATTTTATACATGGAAAATTTGAGACCCGGAGAGGTTAATTGATTCATTTGAGGCTAGACAGAAAAGCATGGAATGTGCTAGGACCAAACTTCAAGATTTTTGACTACTACTATTCTAGGATGCCTGACAGTATTCTACTATCTTGTCAAGTTAAGATGGCAACCCTTGCAATCTGGGAAATTTCTTAGAGTTTAAGCCTTATGAACTCTTGAGTTACCACATTTCTTTTGTGTGAGTACATTCCGAGTCTTTGTCAATGCTTTGAAACTTATTCTTCAAATTAATTTAACAAGCTCAATGGGTAACTGCACGATCATTGGTGGGGTGGGGGGGCAGCTCTATGATTGCTATTTGGCCTCAAATATATCTGGGATTCTGGCAAAGTATAATAATAATGGGAGTGACAACATATCATTATCTCTGACAACCTTTCAGTGGCTCATACCAATTAGTCAGTGGTCTACTATCTACTGAATGAGTTTTCATGCTGGAGAAGCTCCCAAGATTCTAACTGGACTATTTGACAATGTCACTTAAAGGGCACCAAACTGAGAATCAGAGGGACAGAACTTCTTGCTTATTCAAACATAAATTTTTCAGAATAAAAATAAAGGAATTGGGTAATATCAAGAGTAAAAGACCACAGGCTATACTGAATGTATGAATACTGAATAGCTTTCAGGTTTTAAAAAAATTTTTAAAAGATTTTTTTAAAGATTATTATTTGAGAGAGAGTGAGTGAGAGAGATCATGGGAAGGGGGTGAGGGGCAGAGGGAAAAGCAGATTCCCTGCTGAGCAGGGAGCTTGATGTGGGGCTGGATCCCAGGACCCTGAGATCATGCTGAGCCAAAGGCAGACACTTAACTGGCTGAGCCACCTGGGTGCCTCTCTTAGGATTTTTTAAATCATGTAAATAAAAATAGCTAAGACTCTACTAAGAGAAATGTACATTTTTAACTTCAGAGAGCGTTGGTTTCCATTAATAAATTCAACATTTCCATCTAAGGATAGTAAATTTTAAATATAAAAAAATAAGGAAAAATATATAAATGGCAGTATGTCCTCAAAGCTAACAGAAGAGTGGCAGCCAGCTCCTAAGGCAAAGAGAGAGATGTTAAAAATCTGTAGGAAGGTAGTGTTGACTAAAGACATGGCTGGACGTGCACGTGCTGACCAGCATGTCATGCCAAGATGAATGGGAGTTTTCCTGGTTTTACTTCTTACATACATCTTACATTAAAAAGTCTCCTAAATTTTGAAGTTTTATTTTTAAAGTAAATGCTTTATAAGTAGACTTGTGTACAATGGCAATGATGAAGATAGCTTCGGAATAGGTCATGGAACACGTGACCTATTAAGTTTAGACCCACTAAACAGTTAGGAAGCATCGACTGTGTGTTACCCGTGAGCCCAGGTGGTATCAGCACTGGGGTGGAAAAGAGCTCTGGGGTCAAGAGGACCAAATTCAAACTCCAGCTCTACCACCCAATGGTTGTGGGACAATCATGTATTTGGATAACTTCTTGTTAATGTTCATATCTGTGAACCTCATAGTTTGTTTTGAAAGGTATATGAAACGGAATAGGTATTTAAATGATTTCGCAGAGGACCTGGCTCAGAGTTGGCCACCAATGCTCATTCCTCTCAATTTCCACGAATGCCACAGTAATTCCAGCACTCTGCCCAGCAGCTGCCCTGCTCTACCCTCATCAGCCATCATTCGGAATGGGATGCCTTCAAAGACGCAATCAGTGAGAAGAGACAGAGCTGTTCACATTTAGGAAACAGACTTTCTTCTCCTATCGTGTCAAAGTCCCCCTGGTTCTTCAGCCCTCTTGCCCTTCCGTAAAGGAATATCATGTAAAAAAAGAGAGCGCTTTGCCTTCTGAGCAAACTTCTCTGGAGATACTCTTTGGGTGCCCAAGGAAGAGGGTTTAATCACCAGAAAATCAGGAATAGCATGCAGGAGACACATAACCAACTTCCAGATGGAGTATAGAAGGGGACACTGCATGCCCAGAGATCCCTGACTTGAGGTCCCCTTCCCCTCGGGGTCTCTCCTGATTACCACTGTAGCTACTCCCAATGTCCATGACTCTGGAGCAGTGGTCCCCTTCTGTCCTACATCCTGAGCATGGTAAACAGGGACAAAATGGGCAGGTTGCTATCGCTTTGCAGTTTGTTTGGTTTTGTACTAGAAGGTAAAGAACTCTTTAACGGTAGCAAAAGTGCATAAATTCACTAGAGGTCATCTCCCTTGATTGTAACAAAACTCCCAATAATTTTAAAGCACAAACGCCTTACTGTATTGTGCAGTCATTATTTATGAAAATGTTCCTCTCAAACTAGTACATCTCTAATGCCCCATACCTTGAATTTCAACAAATGCGTATTACAATTTAATGCAAGAATGTAACAATAATGCTCATACTGGTAAGTGTAGCCCTTGACTTGTCCTTGTTGGGACATCTACATTCTAAAGTCTGAGGACTTCGATGGCTAAAGGGTAAAATGTTCTTGAATGAAGGAAATGGGAAAGATCACTCCCCCCCCCCCCGCCCGCTCTTCTAAGGGAAGAGAACCAAGTGAAAAAGAGAGGCGTGTTCATTTGGCAGTAAAGGAAGACATTTCCCTTAAAAAGCAGCCCTCTGCCAAGTTTTTAGCTTCTGTTTGTTGTTGCTTAAAAGGTAAACACAATTAAGAAAGAAAATACCGAGTCTTTAAAAACACAGCTGAGTATTTATGTTTTCCCTCGGAAACTTCTGGGCTTCTCTCTGAGGCTCTTTCTCTGCTACTGAACATCGTAATAGTTAAATGCCCCCCAAATAACTCTGCCGTACTGTTCTGCCTCGGGAAGAGGAGAACATGTTCATTTTGTAACGTCCATCCCTCTCAGATCGTGCTGTAATTCTTCCAGGTCTGAACACCAGCATTATAATTTTCTCTCCCATTGCCAAATGCATGCAAAATTCCATGTTATCAAGTCTGAGGGTACAGCTTTCTAATCCCATCGGAATTGCTTTACCATAGATAAGCAACCCTACTGGTAATAGGGCCCCCTAATGAGTTAATAGACCATCTGGGCTTGCTAACTCCTGTGCCATCGGAATTTGCGTTGCCAGAGACACGACTCCAGCCCTTGCTCCCATTAGTGAGAATTAGTGAGAATTCCCCTAAAAAATTCTCCCAGTCTATTGCAAGTCATTCATTTGACTCTTGGGTTGTGTTTGTGTTTTGTTTTTTTCCCCCTAATTTCGCCCCATGTGGAGTCATAGCTATCCCCAGTTTCAACAGCGTACTAGCTGAGTCAAAACTCACAGCGTGTGACAACTTATTTTAAATTGTGGACAACGTAGAAAGGGAAAGCAACAGAGAGTTCCTGCACCGCATCTCAGACTCTGCTGTGAACACCCTTCAGGGTTCTTCTGCATCAGACTGGTTCTGCTGGCTGCCAGCACGTGATCGTCCCCACCACCAATGAAAACTGTCTCTACTTTATCTCTTTAAGGCGAAACCCCCCTTTAGGAGCCCCTGGGAAGGCTATCTGGAGAGGTAGTTCCCAGCCTTTGAGCCTGACAGGGATTCCTCAGAAACCAAAGCATGTGCGTCTGACTCCCATTCTCGTGTACTGGGAGGCAGGAAGGGGCCCAGTCCTCCCCAGGCGGCTGCTCTTCCATGGCGAAGCAAAGACCACTTGGAGAAAGTTAAGACTGTGTTCACAAGTGCAAAGGAAGGCAAGCATGTGGGGGGTCTCTTGCTCCCATGTGACAAACACATAGACAAGCAAGCACACCACATCACACCACACCACACCACACCACACCACACATACACCGTCCAATGACAGATTCAACAACCACTGCTTTGGTCCCCCGTCTCTACACTTCTCTTCACAGTGCTCTGCTTTTTACTCTGTGCTTTGCTCATGTCACCCCCCAAACTGAAATGTTCAGTGGTTCTGAGCTGTGTGGGACAAAATTCCAAGCCTCTCACTTGAAAAGCTCCTCAATGTGGCGCTGATGACTATACCCGGCAGAAGGATGGCCCCCCACACATGCCCAAGTCCTATTCCCGGAACTGCGAGTATGTCGTCTCGCCCCGCAGAACGGACTTTGCAGATGGGATTGGGTTAATTAAGACTTGAGGAGGTAATCCCAGATTCTTCTGGTGGGGACAAGGCCACCACAGGACCCTTACAAGAAGAAGGCAGGAGGGGGCAAGTCAGGGAAGATGTGATGACATAAGCAGATGTTGGAGTGATGTGCTCTGAAAATGGAGGATGGGGCCGCCAGCCAAGAAATTCAGGTGGCTTCTAGAAGCTGGGAAAGTCATGGAAAGAGATTTTCCCCCAGAGCCTCCAGAAGGAAGGCAGTTCTGCCGACACCTTGATTTTAGCCATAAGACCCATTTTGGACGTGTGACATACACAACTGTTAGATAATAGAATTGTTACCGGAAGCCACCAAGTCTGTTGTGGTAATTTGTTACAGCAAGTGCACTCACCTTACACCTTCTCTCCCCTCAGCATCCTGAATCCTCGGTTAAAGCCAGATTTTATCAGTCTGACTGCAGATTCTACTCTTTCTCCAGGAACATCTCCAATTCTACCTCTTTGTGACCAAGGGATTCCTGCTTTCTTGGGACATCTCTAGAAATTAATCTGAAACCACCCCTGATGTCCTCTTACTCGTGGGTAGTACCACAACATTTCTACTACTACTTTGAACTAATATTTAACTTTCTGTGACTATACTTTTGTCCTCCTCCCCAGCCGAATTTTAAGTACTCTGAGGATGGGGTTTAGGTTATATTATTTTTTTGTTTTACCCACAGTTCCTAGGGTTGTGCACTAAATAGGAAAGCACTAAATAAATATTCGTTAGGCTGTTTTTTTGTTGTTGTTGTTTTTTGTTTTTGTTTTTGTTTTTTTGGTCAATGGAGCCATATGAAATAATGCTGTAAGATTTATTATAAAATGTGCAAATAGCCCTTCTTAGCAGCAACTTCATAGGATTAAACCTGGCAGTGGGTTTTCACAGAGGCTCTCTAGACTTCTAAAGCAGCATCATAGAACGACCTGTAGGGCTGTGATTACTGATCAGTAACGGAAAATAAAACAACAGGTGCAAGTATTATAAAGATAAAAAGAAGAAAATGGTAGTATAATCAGCAAGGCACTCAAATCCCCCAAAGCTCTTCCCAGACAGCCTGACATGCTCTCGTGCAGATGTAACACAATAAAAACAGATTTGCGTTTTAAATTTTAGGGCTTTCCATGAGGGATTTCTATGGCCTGTGTCCTCCGAGCTGTGTTCAGTGCTATTTCCTGGTAAGGGTACAGAGGAGTGTGTAATAGACTTCCCTGTTATTTTTTCAACCAAGACCTTCTCCAATGGGAAGTTGAAATATACAAGCAATAGCATTTCCTACGAAAACTGTGGTTTAAAAAAAAAAAATGACAAGATCTGTTTGTACTAGGGCTCTGCCTATCAACAGTGAGTCCACCTTCTGGAGACCAACAGCCTGCATTGAAATCTTAGTGGTTGAGTCAACTTTCATGACTTTCCGGCCTCAGTTCCTCATCTCTACAATGGGAATAACATGAATACCTTTCTCATTTGGCCATGGTGAGGGTCAAATGAGATAAGGCATGGGAGGTGATCTGTAGAGGGCCCAGCCCTTCAAGAGTCTTCAAGAGAGATTACTTATGATTATTGTTCTCTCTGGAATCCTGCTTGGGTCACAATTCTAATCTTTCAGGGCACGAACCAACCGAGTGTGTTTGGAGATGAATGTAGGACGAAGAGCTATCACATAGGAGGGAATGGCATAGAGAAGAATCAATGGTGGGATCAAGGCCCACGTTTTAGCGGTAGACCCGGAGCCAAGGTCAGGTCTATCCAGTGCTTCCGCATCCACTCCCATGCTTGTCACGAGCACTTCCACACGTGTATGTTCTGCTTGTGAGCACAGAACTAGGGATAAAACACTCAGCGTTTCCAGCACCTCCATGGAACCCCAGCCCTACATCTTGCATAGCTCCCACACAGTTATCATGATCACAGTATAAGGTGTGCAACATTTCTCCCCATTTTACAGATAAAGGAATGTGCCTCAGTGTAGGAAGCCAGACACCCCACAATGCATCTAATTTGATTTCACAGGTTTTAAAAGGTTTTAAAGGTTTTAAAAGAGTACAACACAAAATTTTAGGTTAAAACTAAGTCAAGAAAGTGGTTACTGTGGAGAGGAGAGAGGGGAAGCCATCGAAAGGGGATTCTGATGGGCTGGCAACAGCCCACGTCATGATTTGGGTGGTAGCTACACATATCTTTTGGCGATAATTCACCAAGCTGTATAGCCATATTTAGTGCATTTTTTTTTTAAGATTTTATTTACTTATCTGACAGACAGAGATCACAGGTAGGCAGAGAGGCAGGCAGAGAGAGAGGAGGAAGCAGGCTCCCTGCTGAGCAGAGAGCCCGACGCGGGGCTCAATCCTAGGACCCTGGGACCATGACCTGAGCCGAAGGCAGAGGCTTTAACCCATTGAGCCACCCAGGCGCCCCTAGTGCATTTTTTAAGTGCGCTGTACTTCAGCTAAAATGCTTACAAAAATGAGGCTCTGAAGTTCACGTGGGAAACCTCTGGAAGGGTGTGGATTCCTACCCATGTTTCTCAGACGGGGCATGAAAATGTAGTCTTCCCCGAGCTCTGCTGCCTTCAAAGAGGGCAAATAAAAAATGAGTCTTCTGCATCAAGAGTACGCTATGCTGTGGTCCAGAAACTTCTGTTTGGGGTCAGAAAGAAATGTTTTAAAGCAATATTCCTTTGTTGTTTTCTAATTAAGGAAGGACATTCAAGAGCCTATCATCTTTATACACATTTTTTTCCCTTTCAAAGTGGGTTTTCTCTGGTAATGTTTTCTTTGAGTTAGAATGGTTCCCAACCTTTAAAACTGAGGCAACAACTCCAGTAAAAAGCCTTGTCTGGAACAGGTAGTTTGGAGTCTAGTAGATTTCTATTGTTTGAAGAGTCCAGGGACCCGAGTCAGTAAAATAAGGATAAAAAGATCATTAAAACTGAACAGACAGTCTGGATATATACAGTTAAGCAATTTTTGACAAAGTCTCATAAGCAATTCAAAAAGGAAAAAAAAAAAAAAGTCTTGTCAAGAAAGGACCGGGGAAGGGAGGCTCAGCCAGTTAATCCTCTGCTTTTTGGCTCAGGTCATGATCTCAGGGTCCTGGGATCGAGTCATGCATGGGGCTCCCTGCTCTGCGGGGAGTCTGCTTCTCTCTTTCTCTCCATCCCTCTGCCCCTCCCCACCACTTGTTCTCTTTCTCTCTCAAACAAATACATAAAATCTTGAAAAAAATGATTCTAGAAAAACTGGATATTTGTACAGAAAAAAGAACTCCTCAACTCCTATCTTACAGCATACAGAAAAATTAATTCAAGATGGATCAGAGTTTTATCAAACCCCAAAACTATAGTTTCTAAAAAATATAAGAAAATATCCAATGGAGGAGGCAAAGATTCTTAAATCGGTCAAAAATAGCACTTATCTTAAAATGAGAAATTTGATTAATTTGACTTAATTAAAATTAATAACTTCTGTTCCTTAAAAGAGAACAATGAGAAAAATGAAAAGTGAGAAAAATTTTGCCACATGTGTATCTAACAAAGGATTCTAATCCAGAATATATTTTGAAAGGTCCCACAAATCAATAATCCAAAGATAAATGGTGTAATATTTTTAACAGGCAAAGTAACGGAATGCACTTTATAAAAAAAAATAATGGATGAGTCAACAAGCACATAAGAATTTGTTTAACATCCATTGGTCATCAGAGTAATTCTAAATTCACTCTAAAACTAAATTCTAAATAAACTCTAAAACTAAATTCACAGTGAGATATCAGGATACCCTCATGAGAAGAGCTAAAAGAGAGGTGACATCAATCGTTGGCAAGGATGGAAAGCAATTGGAAAAATTAATACATAAATTTTGTGGTGCTTTGCTGTCATATCAGTGATTACAAATCAGTTTAATGGAGTGCTTTCTCAAAGGACAGTGAGACTTATGCCCACTTGGGAGTGGCCATGGTGAAGTAGTACATCCTTCCTGGAGACTTGTCATCATTTGCCATCATTTTTATTCTTATTATTTATCCCCACTGTGGCTTTATATATTTTTTCAGGGTTCTTGGCCTATCTCTCCTACTAGATCATAAGCCCTACGAGGGCAGAGTGCATACCCACTACGAGCTACACAGAAGAGTCTCAAGGAAGAGGTTTTGAGTGAATGAATGGATGTTTAAAATTAATGCATGAATTAACAGAGAAGAAAGAGAATGACAAGAATTTAAAAATTATGAGGTCTTTCGGTAAATGGCAGAAGCACATTTTTGAAGTCAGGGCACTAATCTCCCTGACTGCTATCTTGTTCCCGTGTGGTTCTTCACTCTGGTTTATTTACTGATGTGACTTAGTCTGGACAGTCAGTGTTTATTGAGCAGCTACTGCATTCGAGGGCATGTATGGGGGGTGGGAATAAACTGGTTGAGGAGCTCACAGACAGATCTGCAGTTACATTCTGAACCAACGTGTATTATTATAATAATTTGCATTTGTGACACAGGGATGATTCCTTACCTTGACTCATTTTCCTTCATCACAACTTGGATTGGAATAATGACACTGTAATTAAGGACAGAGGTTTAGAGAAACCATCCATCACAAAGATCCTGCTTATGTGTTCAGTTCTGTTTTCATAAATCACAAGACTATCAAAATCGAATCTTCTCTGACTCTTTTATTACATGAGATAGAAATTTGTATCAATCTTCACTTCTCTGCCTAATTTTAATTCTCTGTCTATAATAAGACGAACACTACACTGAGGTTGTTTGTAGTGTAGTAAACTAGCCTCTCACGCCTTCCCTTCATACCTACACCCCACAGTTGCTGATCCTACTACTTTAAAATTCTTTAACTCACTCTTCTCTACCCTCAGTCTAATATCTAGCTTCTCCAAGGATACCTGGTATCATGCCCTCAAGCTTTCCCTTTTTTTTTTTTTCCTCCTGAAATTCACAGTGGAAGTGGCTAATGGGAATTTTCTTTCACCACAGATAACATTTACATCAGTGCATTAGTCAGAAGGCCAAAGAGCATCTCATTTGCAAGAGCAGCACTGAGTATATTTATGAGATTTTAAATTGAGTAAACACTATACTTTGATCTTACCACTCCAATAAAAGGGGCCCCTGGTAAAAAATAATGTGATAATTTTCCATTAGGAATGCTGCATTTCATCCCATTTTAAAAGTGATTTTGGATAGAAACTCATAGTTGTCAGCATAGTAGAGAAGAGTTGAAGGTGAAAAATAATCAAGGACTCACAGAGGGCAGAGAATTATCATTTTTTACAGCTGTATTTTTACAAAAAGATAGATGAGAATTTAAATGTAAATCCATCCAAGTTTAGAAGATTCAAACTTAATATCTATTTTGGATAAATGAAATTTTTATAATTGTGAACTCAGGATTGAGTCATAATGCAAACAAAAAAACAAGAAGAAAGAAGGAAAAGAAAGGAAAAAAAATAAAGAAGCAGCTTCCCTTGGTGCAATATTTTTGGAACTCTAATGAAGAAATGCTGCCTTTTCTTTTAAAACTGTGGTTTTCTCACAAATCTCACTCTAATCCTATTCAACTCCATCAAATGTGGGACATTTTAATTCCGCATAATTCTAGTTTCTTAGAGACGACTGCTAAGAACCCAGTTCCTTGGGGACAGTCAGTGCTAAGACAGGTCAGAGAACAGAGGGATCCCTGTGGGCAAGAGGGGAGGGGTGTTGGGAAGATTTTGTAAAAGACAGAAACCTTGAAGAGGGTTTAAGTGGGTTGAGTTAGATGGTAAGACATAACTCTAAAAATGCTTTTAATTTAAACAAAATATATCCAAGGGACACCTGGTGGTTTAGTCTGTTTAGCATCCACCGTCAGCTCAGGTCATGATCCCGGGGTCTTGTGGGATGGAGTCCCATCCTGGGCTCTCTGCTCAGCAGGGAGCCTGCTTCTCCCTCTTCCTCTGTCTACTGGTCCCCCTGCTTCTGAGCTCTCTTTCTCTCTGTCAAATAAATAAATAAAATCTTAAAAAAAAAACAACAAAAAAACCCAAGTAGACAAACCCATGGGTAGAATGAGAAGCTAGTGTCAGACATATTTTCTGACCCAAAGAAACTATTTACTTTGTGAATATACACTATAATTACACAAAATAACATGGGTGATCATGTACTTTATACAAGCACACAAAGGGCTTATGTGAATGTTAGCATTTCTCAAAGTCTGTTCCATGGAACCTGCAGTGTTCACGGATAAATTCTGGATAAAGAGGTTCTATGGTCCAAATATTTGGAAACCTCCAAGGTTTGACCATTTCTTTGTAGCCTTAAATACTTCTCAGCATCATTATGGTGCAAATGTGCATTGAAAATCTGTAACAGGGAATATATTTCGGGTTTTCAAATTTATTTTAGCATAAAATCCTCTTGGGATATTTCAAGTATCTAGTAATCCCTACACTGCATCCTGGAAAATGCTGGTTCACATTATGCCATGTGAACTCCATGGAAACCAAGCTAGTGTCATTATCCCATTATCTGTCCCTCTCTCTAGTATCTACATATTTATCTATATCTCCCCCTTGAACTACCTAGCAGCTAGGTAGCTAGCTAGTCATCCTCTTAGAGTAGCGCCCGATACATAGTGAAGAGTAACCATTACCACTACTACTATGATTACGATCCCGCGGTTGTATGACTAGCATATGGTAAGGCTTATATTTGAAAGCAGGTTTGTGGGTCTCTACACTAGACAGTCAATTCAACATCCACGTGGACAGTGGCAAAATCAACAATTACAGATATACGCTGAGCGACAGAAGGAGCATGAGCTTCTGCATCAGACAGAGTGTGTCTAATGGCGGTAGGACAGATCATTTACTGTACTACGTGAGTCAGTTAGCTAACCTCTCCAAACCTCAATTCCTTCACCGAGGATAGGAGGATGGGAGAACTGGATTGCAGGGCTGTTATAAACATGCAAGCTGATTTATGTTAAGTGTTCCTATCACAGAGATTCTGACAGAATGGTGATCTTCACTAATGGCATTGAATAATGCCCAGTAGGGTCACATGGAGGAGAAGGTTGGCTAAAACCCAGTGCCCTGAGTCCAAATCCTAAGCATCTTTTACTACATCAGAAGTGCCTCAGAATTCCTTTGAAGCAAAAGGCAAACCAAGTCCATGAAGGCTGCCAGTCACTCCTTCTAGATCCCTGGGCTTGTTTGCTGTCATTCAAGGCATTCCAGAGAGAGTTGGTACAGCCAATGGGCCCTTTGATGCGGAGGGGGGCATAGTGTCTCTTAAACCGGTCTGGTCCCCTCTTTGCTGCCCTGCTCTTCTCTCTCTGGAGTGATGTCTTTCTCCTGTTCGAGCTCACATGTCCTGAACAGCACCTGCTCATCATCTCGCGTTCTATTTTCCTTGCAGTCAACTATAAAGGCAGTGGGGGCAGGGCGATGAGGCCCAAGTGAGGGCTTCTCATCCGCTCATCCGCATGGCAAATGACGGGCAAATAACACACAGGCTAGAAAGAAACTTAGTGCCTGGGAAACACCGTCATCTTCATCCTCCTCCTCCTGGCCTTGCTGGGCGGTCTCAGCAAAAGAGAACATCTGAAGAGTGGCTGGTCGCCCACACAGAGATCTTGTATTTCCACAGTATGGCACTTAGGACTAAGAAAAGAAAAACCAAAACTGCAAATAGACATTTTTTTCTCTAACTCATTTGGCAACGAAAGCAGATCTAAACCGATACAAAGCTATTTAGGGTTTTCATCCCCCTTTGTGTTATATTCATTTGCTGTTGTGTTTGATTCTGCCTCAGACCCTAGCAGGGTGTTATATAACATATGGCACATCCACTGTAATCCTTTTCTAAAATCTGAAAAAGACTGAATTACAAAACGTACCCTAGCTCCAATGGAGCGTAGTTCTGTATAACCAGAATATTGTAACTTTGGGTATTTAAAAGGTTTTTTACCCCCTTCCATGGATTAATGTCTCCACAACCCCCACTGTCTCCAGATGGCCAATCCCTTCTCCCCCCTCAACACACAGAAATAGTTGGAGTTCATCATCATAAGCGTTTTTGGTCTCCCCTTTTGGTCCCTTTTATTCATTTGGTGACTCTCACTTTTGGCTTTTCAGGTACCCGGGCTCTCTACCCCGGGACTAGTCTCCATCCATTACCTTACCCAGACGTGACTGGAATCAGGGCGTGAAAATGGTACCAGAACTCTTGTTACAGAGAAAGCTGTCTTGGGGGGTGGAGAATAAATTCTTGTGGGGAAGAAAGTGAGGAATTCGAGTAAG
Source organism: Enhydra lutris kenyoni (assembly GCF_002288905.1). Taxonomy (NCBI): domain Eukaryota; kingdom Metazoa; phylum Chordata; class Mammalia; order Carnivora; family Mustelidae; genus Enhydra; species Enhydra lutris. The sequence continues at coordinate 12,000,061 of NW_019154117.1, forward strand.
AAAATGAAGGTGTTAAGCTGTGGGGCGTGAGGAAATGAGAGAAATTTGTGTTATGGTTCTTGAGAGACCTGAGAGAAGAGCAGGAAAGATGGAGGACCCAGTTGAAGAAAAGAAGCATTTAGGAAGCAGATTATACTGGGGATAATTAACAGTAAAACATCCCTCAGCCAAAATAACTTTGATGGTTAGAGATGTCTAAAATGTGATTTTAGGATGTTCATCTGATATATTATGTGACTACTAAAATTTTTGTGAAGTCTATCCCATGGATGTTTTATGAAAGAGGAGTTTGGGTGTATGTGTGTGTGTCTGTGTGTAACTACAAATCAAGGAAGGGCTTGGTTTTCCTCTGTGCTGGTGTGACAACAGGGACACTCTGTACTAAGAAGCCACGTATAAGCCAAAGAGAGAGGTACCATCAAAGCATTATATCTCTGTGTATGTGTATATATATATATATATATATATATATATATATACAACTCAAAATGGACCAAGACTTAAGCATAAAAGCTAACACTATTAAACTCTTAGAAGAAAACATGTAACTACAGCACAGGTGACAAAAATAAAAAAGTAAATCAGACTTCATCAAAATTAAAAACTTTTGTGCACCAAAGAATACCAACAAGACAGTAAAAAGACACCCATGTAGTGAGAGGAAAGTGTTGCACATCATACATCTGATTAGGAATTTGTAGCCACAATATATAAAGAACTCTTAAAACTCAATAATAAAACGACAACCCAACTAAAAATGGGAACGGGATTTGAAAGGGCATTTCTCCAAGGAGGATATACAAATGGCCAATAAACTACATGGAGAGATGCTGAATTTTATTAGTCATTAGGGAAATATGAATCCAAACAACAAGATGTAACCACTTCACACCCACCAGGATGGTTATAATGAATAAAGGAGACAGTAACAATGGGAGCCAAGAACGGGGAGAAACTGAAATCCTCCTCCACTGTTGGGGGCAATGCAAGCCAGACTAGCTGCCTCAGAGGCAGTTCCTCAAAGAGGTACACAGAGTCTCCGTGGCCCTCAGCAATTCCTCTCGAGCTAGATGCCCCAGAGAACTGAGCATGCATGTTCACACGAAAACTTGTATATGGATGTTGACATCAGGATTATTCACTATAAAAAAATGCAAACAATCCAAAGGCCCATCAACTGATGTGGAAAACCATACAATGAAAGGTTATCCAGCCATGAAAAGGAATGAGATTGTGATACATGCTACAACATAAATGAATCCGGACGGCGTCATGGTAAAGTGGAAGAAACCAGACATGAAAGGCCACGTACAGTGAGATTAGGTTTATAGGAAGTATTCAGAAGAGGCAACTCTAGAGAGACAGAATGTAGGTTAAGGTTTGCCAGGGACTAGGGGAAGGGGGGAAATGAACACTGACTTCTAACCGGTACAGGGTTTCTTTTGGGGGTAGTGAGAACATTCTGGAATTGGTAACAGGATGCACAACCCTGTGAATATACTGAAATCCAGTATATTGTACAACTGTGAAAGGTGAACTTTATGGCATGTGAATTAGCTCTCACCAAAGCTGCGGAGGAGCGTTATAAAGAACGTCAGGGCTCCTGGAACTTTCTAGGTTCTTGAAGGGATCTTTGGATGGGTTCCGTTGCAGATATGTTTTGTTTTGTTTTGTTTTGTTTTCCCTCCTCCATCTCCAGGGGCAGAGAGACCCTGGATGATAACCGGCTCACAATCTGTAAGATCTCATCTAATAAGTGTCATTCAGCAGGACACCCAGTGTGACCCACCATGACTATTGTTTTCTATGAAAACTCTGATATCTAAAAGGTTGGAAGTGTGCGGGGAATTCACACGTGACTTCTGCCTTCTCATGTCCTGATCTGGGCTCTAATCCCTACCTAGGATATAACCATCCTCTCCATACGCTGTCATTCACGTGGGATATCTGTATAATGCCTTTGGTTTTTAAAGGACCTTGGCATTTATGCTTTCAATCAGAATGATTATTTCTAACGTAAAGAGGTAGCAGCTGGGGCCTAAATCAGATTGTAAGTGACACAGGCAGGGAGCTACCCCAGAATCCGAGTCTGCTGAATGACAGCCAAGAGTCCCCTTTATACCTTCCTATGTACAATCACTTCCCAGCTCAAAGGGCCGATTGATCACCTCAGGGACAGGTTGTGGGGGGTAAATATTAGCAGGGGCCTCTTCTCCTTAGACTTCTGAGCATGCTGACCGGGCCAGTGCCTACTCTGCTTACTTTAGCTGAGTTAGTCCAAGTACGAGGAGCTCCTCGTCGGTTGTGAATGCATCTGACTTCTCATAAGTGACTCATGCAAGCGTACGGTGACATCTCAAACCTCATCAGCTACACCTACATGGGAAAGGAGTTACTGTCAGGAACTCAAACTGGGCACTTTAGGACACACTTCCTTCCTTCCGAGCTTATCTATGTATCTAGGTCCCTCTCACTAACCTCAAATGTACAGCATTTTTTTTTAGTTTAAATTTAATTAAAATTTATAGCATTTTAAGAATAAGAAATAAAAATACGACACTCAAGGGATCTGGCTGTTGGCATCTCTTCCCATCTCTGCACTGTGACATCCTGTTGGGAAGATTAAATCAGCCCCAGTGCACGTATTGACTCCAGGGGAACCAGCAAATGATACAAATTAGGGTCTTCATCCTTTCCCCCGACCTGGTTATTAAACATCGTCCATCTGGTTGTTCAACTTTTATAGCACACCCCTGGGTGAGAACTATCTCCCACTGGAAAGAAATTAAAAACCCAGACTGACATCATTGGAAAAGGACTACTAATTATAACAAAGCCATCGCTGAACAGAGTTTTTAAATAAAGTTCTATAAATTACACGGCACAGACCTGGTCAGCTGCAAAGACGTGGTACAATTCCTCACCACTGCGCAAAGAAATTTATAAAGGAGTCGATGCCTACAAGGATAATATTTCCCAGTAAGTTAAATGAGTTATTATTCACCAAATGCCTGGTGTAGAGTCAGTGAAGTACCCAGGAGCACAGCAGAAATAAAAAGGAATGATACACATGTTTTTAACTGCCTACCAACCAAAGAAATCAGCAGGCTAGGCCTGAAATGTAAGCCAGCCATCAGGGTTTACTGAAAGCAAATTCCTTCTCTTTGAGCAGCATGATAACTTTATGGAAGCTTTTCACAGGCACTATTTTTTTGAATGATATTAACTGTTCCCATATATAAATGAGAAAGTTTTTTTGGTATTTGTTTTTAACAAGAGAACGGTGAAATTCAGGAAAGGCTAATAAATGTTCATAAAGACAAAAACTCAAGATCGATCGCCAAGTCCACAAGAACGAGAGACCATCGTGTCTGTTAAAGAAACTCCAGCGATAACGGGGCGCCTGGGTGGCTCAGTCGGCTGAGCCTCTGCCTTCGGCTCTGGTCGTCATCTCAGGGTCCTGGGATCGAGTTCCGCATCGGGCTCCCTACTTGGCGGGGAGCCTGCTTCTCCCTCTGTCTGCCTCTCCCCCTGCTTGTGTTCTCTCCTGTCTCTCTCAGACAAATAAAGCAATAAAATCTTAAAAAAAGAAAGAAAGAAAGAAGCTCCAGCAATGGAATTATTGAGCCATTTCACAGTATCGAGGTGCTCCTATTTCAAAATGTGCCTTTGAGAGTAAGAAATAAGAGAGGAATTTAGGATTCTGTCCGGGAAAGAGCTTGTCACTTGCACCACATCATTCCTAGGAATCACCTTGTGGAAAAACCTACGAAGTTACAAACATCTTCATGCGCCTCTTGGAACACATACATAATGCTACCCAGGGCTTTAAGCCCGAGTGTATTTTACTCCTATCAGCGAAAAACAGGTGTCCATCTGTACACCCATCTAACATCAAGCAGTCACAACTTCGGAGGCAGTTTCTCGGATCTGTTGCAGGGGATGAAGGCCACGCGAGCCCTTTGATCCCGGGGAAGCTCTCGGGGAAGACGTCACCCTTGCTGGAAAGCGGTGCAGCTCACAGGTTACAGACGCTGCGTTCGGACATGTCAGCATCACCCAGGAGCTTCCTCTGGTTAGCCCCTGCCCTATTTTGGCCGGCCTTCCTCTCAGGAGCCAGCATGAGATCATGGAAGGAATCTTGTCTTTGGAATCAGACAAGCCGGGGCTGAATTCCGAGGCTGCCATTTTCCAGCTCTACACCATTGGGACTGTGACCTCACTTCTCTGCACCTAGGATCCTCATCTGTAAGAACATGGACATCAGGTTCCTTGTAGATCATTTAACCAAATGATCAGGTGCAGTGCCTAGGACACATGCCTTAGTTCCCCTTCTTTTCACCTCTCCTCCCCCAAGCCTGATCTCCATTCCCAGCCTGAGATGGAATCCAGGGGGTCTCCTTTCACTCTGTCCAGCACACACTTTCAGTACAATTACTTAGGGAGAGGCCATCTCCTTCCAGGGCAGAGCAGGCAAGCCGTGGCGAGATTCCCCGGACAAGAAAGAGGAGAGCACAGATAGGCTCATTCTTGGAGAAGAGCAACTCAGCAGGAGACACTGGTCAAGAAGGAGAGAGGTCAATAAATATTATCCCATGAGCCCAAACTGCAGGGGCGAAGGGTTTGTCCCCGTGAAGATGGACACAGACCAGGGAAGCTCAGCTTCTTCCACGGACATCACGCGGCTAGTGATTTCTCAAAGAGATTCACCAAGTCACGCACAGGTAAAGTTCTCAGGACACCAGGGCCCTGGGCAGAATGTCCAAACTTCACATTCAAGTCAAGAGATTCAAGAGCATCCTAGCTCATCCCGGACGCCAAATATCCTCAAAGCATGGGATCCAGCCACAGGGAAATGAGCGCAAAAGGTTTCTAAATCAGATGGTTCCTGGAAATTCTTATGTATGCTACAATGTGCGAGCAGCTTCTAAAGAAGCTCATTTCTTTGCAAGTGCTTATGTTTTAAAAGGTAGCTTATGCAGTGGTGAAGGGCATGGAATCCGAGAATTAGACTGCCTTTATTTAATCCCTGCCTCCTTCCCTTAGCAGCTGTGCAGCCTTGGGTAATCGACTTAACCTCTCTGGACGTGACAAGAGTCTCTGCCTCCTGGAATTACAGTGAGCACTGAACAAGACAATGCCTCAGCATAAGGCTATCTAATGAGTGCTTTGTAAACAAGGTACTGACACCAAAAACTCCTTGCCAGAGGACAAAGGACCCTCAGGACTGCTGCTGCTGAACGGTAGGCCAGCCTCTGAATGATCCCTTTGACTCGCCATTTTCTCATTCGTGGATTGCCCTAATGTGATTCTCCTTTAATCACAGAGATTTTCTTTTTTTCAAGAAGGCGGGGGAAAAAAAGCAAGGCACGGCATTCCTTTCAGGATGAAGGGCCAAACAACATTTAAGAAATACATCTGGGGGGACGCCTGGGTGGCTCAGTTGGTTGGACGACTGCCTTTGGCTCAGGTCATGATCCCAGAGTCCCGGAATCGAGTCCCGCATCGGGCTCCCAGCTCCACAGGGAGTCTGCTTCTCCCTCTGACCTTCTCCTTGCTCATGCTCTCTCTCACTGCCTCTCTCCCAAATAAAAAAAAAAAAAATTTTAAAAAAAAAAAAAAAAAAGAAAGAAAAAAGAAATACATCTGGGTGCGCCTGGGTGGCTCATTGGGTTAAGGCTTCTGCCTTAGGCTTGGGCCCTGATCCCAGGGTCCTGGGATCGAGCCCCGCATGAGGCTCCCTGCTAGCGGGGGGCCTGCTTCCCCCTTTCTCTCTCTCTGCCTGCCTCTCTGTCTGCTTGTGATCTCTGTCTGTCAAATAAATAAATAAAATCTTTAAAAAAAAAAAAAAAAAGGAGGGGCACCTGGGTGGTTCAGTGGGTTAAGCCTCTGCCTTTGGCTCAGGTCATGACTCAGGGTCCTGGGATGGAGCCCCGCATCGGGCTCTCTGCTCAGCAGGAACCTGCCTCCTCCTCTCTCTGCCTGCCTCTCTGCCTACTTGTGATCTCTGTCTGTCAAAGAAATAAATAAAATCTTTAAAAAGAAAAGAAAAGAAAGAAATACATCTGAATACTAAGAATTGAAACCCCATTCTGCCTGAGGCTGTGTGCTGGGCAGAAATGGGGTGTGTCAGCACCCCCCCCCCCACTGCCGTAGTCTCTAGCACAGCTTTGACTAATGTGCACATGTGGCCTAAGAATCATCCCAGTGGCTTCCCCAGGCTGCTGCTTCCTTCCATACAGCCCGCCCCGCTCCCTCTCAACAATGTAGTTCACTCTTCTGCAGTCTGTTGACATTGCTCAGAAAAATCCCTTTCTGGGGTTCACCCTCTCCAAAATGTGGGTTCGACCTCTTTTCCCGGAAACAATCCTGCTTATTCAGCTGCAGCTCCATCCGTGTGCCCACTACCTCCATGCTTCTGTTTGCAAGAATGCCTTCACCAGGGAATCCTGTAGCTCCTGCCACGGCGAAGGCATTTAGCTTAGCGCTCATTTGCCATCAGCAGAATTTAAACAACTTCATAAAATATAAATGGCATGAAATAGAAAGACGCTAGTTTTGGAAGTTAGGTTTCGGGCTCCCCGAGTACCCTGCCAGGGCCTTCACCAGGGAACGCTGAGGTTGGCTGCCACCCATGTTGTAGGGATGAACGGAATGCCACAATGATACCTTTTCCACAAAGGCCAGAGATTCCCCCCCCCCCCAAGGGAAGAAACAAAACCGGAAGACTGAGCATTACTGTCCTGGTAGTTATCGTGAGATGAGTTATGTCAAGGGAACACTTTTCTAGAGCAGGAAAGAACTTCCAACGAATACAACGACTTTCAAGGGAAGGCTGCGTACTACTTCTTGATACCAGTGATCAAAACACAAAGTCCCTTTGGGGACACATTAGTCTTTTAAGCCCAACCCTCTCGAGTGTTCTCCTTACCTCCTGGTACATCTTCAAGTGGATCTCTGATTCTTCTCTTTCTGCAACACCTCACATCCAATCTGTCTGGAAATCGCACCTGTCTCCACCTTCCAAACGCATCTGGAATCTGATCACTGCTCCCTACCTCTCTGCTGCCTCCCTGGCTCGAACTACCATCTTGTGCCCAGGTCATGACAGGAGATTCCTAGAAAGTCCCTCCTTCTACCTTTGCCATCCTATAGTCTATTTTCAACAAGACAGTCAGAGTGATCAGTTTAAAATGCAAGCCAGATCATGTAGGTCCCCTTCCCAAATGCTTATAATTATGTGATCACCAGCATGGTCAGAGGAAGAGCAAAAATCTTCATAAAGACTGAGGTCTGGTCCCTTTCTCTTTCTGGCTTGGCCTCCTCCACCCCAATCTCTGCCCTCAGGACCCTGCTGGATTTCATGGGGGTCACAAGGTAAGGATGGAGGTGGGAGTGGTGGGTGTCGAGCATGGGCTCCCTCCCCTCCCCCTTAACTGGCCAGTGCCCTGCAAGAGCTCATGGATACATGCAACACAAAATCCAGCACAGAGAAATCTTCTGGGGGTGGTGAGGTATATAATGCAGAAAAAACCATGACCGTCAGAAAAATCGAGATCTCAACAGAATGCAGACTGTTCTGGCCGCCACCCCTCCCCCACAAGAATGCAAATAGGACCAGAATTAATCTTCCTGTTATATGGCCACTGCCATTTTATTCTCCCAGTTGGCCCTCAAGCCTTCTAGAAGGCAAACACGTGCTTTCTGCCAACCTTGCTAATACCCCTCCTGGAGGTTCCCGTTGCTGGACTGAGTATCGAGGACTAAAGGGGGTGAGTCTGCGGGGGCGCATGTACCCCCAACCTGAGGAGAAGTCCCCCAGGGACCACCCTCTTTCTGAGTCAGAGGGAAGGATTCCTTGATATAAATTACGGTGTGGGTGTGTTGGCTCGGGGATGGGAACAAAGCTTTGTCCTTCCGCCCCCTTTTAATAGCATCAAATTACTTCCAGGCTTCTAGACAGCTTCACAACACGGTAGTTAAGGTAGTGGGAGAAGCACTTTTTCAGCTGGGCTCTCCCCTTCCTACTTAAAAACAATTATTATTGAAGTCCAGTTGACATGCGTTATCGGAGTTACAGGTGTACGCCATAGCAACTGGACTATTCTAGCACTACTCAAGGCTCACCACGAGTGGCTACTTCTTGATAACCGAGGGAGTCCTTACTTGAAGCAGTTTGTCGGAGGAGAATGCTACACCTAAAAATGCAGACAGATGACCACAGCTTGAGCTTAACGGGACTTCTATAGGCTGTGAAAGATGCGCCTGTAACCAGCGATGCAGCCTGCCAACACTCCGGGCTGTTCGTTAGCTAACTTGACTCCACACTTGTCCTGCGTACACTGAGAACACGCCGTGTTGCTCTCTCTGGTGTCGGGTAACCAGAAGTTTAGAAAAGGCAGAGAGGGTAAGTCGATGGGGCAAGCCAACTGGAAGCCGTAAACGAAGACAGGCAGAAGACATGTGTCACCCCCACATTAAGAGAAACACCAGAATTTACCGGTATTTACGAGTACTGGCTTTATAAAAGCACTCTGCCTATTGTAAATGCGGTCAAATGGGCAATTTTTGCCTTGTGGGAGTTTTATCCTATCACGGATGACCTAAATTCAACCACCACTCTTCCCAGCCGCCAGCACCCCGTACCCGCACACCGCCGTGGACTGATCTGGCTGCCACGGGCAAACAGAGCATTGCTGGGCGTTGTCAACAGCACAAGTTTACCTTCCCCTGGCTCTGCAGAACCACTAGTCCAAGATCAAGGTTCAAGCAGGGTCCAGTCTCTAGTGATGACTCTTTCCCTGGCTTACAGGGAGCCACCTTCTTGCACGTCTTCTCCAGGTGGTGGCTGGGAGTGAGGGGTGAGGATTTGGGGGGAAGTAGGTCCTCATTCTTCCCTCTTCCTAAAAGGCCACAGTACTTTAAATTCGGGCCCCACCCATAGGACCTCACTTAACCTCTATTACCCCAACAACTGTATTTCCAAATACAGTCCCACTGGGGGTTAGGATTTCAACTCATGAACTGGCAGGGGTGTGAGTCAGTCCACAGCATTTCACATGCACTTCACGCTCAGCCAAGAGCTAATGGGATGGTGAAACCACGGGTGACGGAACATTTACTTCGAGGAGAACCTTCCTGAAGCGGCCCCCCGCCCCCGTGTGCTCTGGGAGGCCTCCTGACAGTCAGTGTGAGCAGTGTGAGCTATCTTCATTGGGCCAGGAAAGGCTTTCTAGAGAAATGGGGGCTTCTGGTGCTATCTGGAGGGTGGAAAGACAGACTTAAATGACAACAGAAAGGATACCAAGACCAGCGGGAGCAGCAGCAGAAGAGAGAGATCTGAGTTAGAAGAAAGAAAGATACACAGAGGGGGCCGTCAGGGAGAGTTTTCCTACTTTCCCTTCACTTTTCTAAAGTGGTTTTAAAATGGTTTGCCTTTGTGCTCCTAATGCAGGAAGTTTGTCGACGCTGGCTGGGTGTAGGTATGCATTTTTCTTTTATTCCCCCTGCGCACTTCTGTCTAGTGCTCCCTGGGGCTCCAAGGCGTCTGCTTCATTTTCTCCCGTTATTCCCATCTCTCTCTAGATGGCCTGATTTACTCACCTTCTATCCTTACTCATCTAACCCCGCCTCCTTTGCCTCCCACTCACTCCCACTTAATTTAACAGCATCCTGGCCCCTGCCAAGATATATCCCCCTTAGCTGCCTTAGCTTGAACTTCTCTCTACTAAGTGGGCCCAGGGGCACCTGAGTGGCTCAGTGGGTTAAGTGTCCGACTCTTGATTTGGGCTCAGGTCATGATCTCAGGGTTGTGAGATCGAGCCCTGGGTCTGGCTCTGCATTCAGCAGGGTGTCTGCTTGACATTCTATCTCTCCCTCTCCTCTGCTCAGCCCCCTCCCACCCAGTGCACATGTGCATGTGTGCTCGCTCCTTCTCTCTCAAATAAATAAATACGTCCTTAAAAAAAAATAAATTTTCAGGGCACCTGGGTGGCTCAGTGGGTTAAGCCTCTGCCTTCAGCCTAGGTCATGATCTTGGGATCCTGGGATAGACCCCCACATCAGGCTCTCTGCTTAGCAGGGAGCCTGCTTCCCCCTCTCTCTCTGCCTGCCTCTCTGCCTACTTGTGATCTCTCTCTCTCTCTCTCTGTCAAATAAATAAATAAAATCTTTAAAAATAAATAAATAAATAAATAAATTTCCAAAAAGTGGGCACAGGTGATTAAAAATCAAGCAAACTACTTTTTCACATGTGAGAATGCCATGTTTGGGTACATTCTGCTGTCTTGGCCGGGACCGTAAGCTGAATGTTGGTTCACCGCAGAGATAGGCACACGATTATAGCCTACTGGCCTTTTCCGATCGTCACCTACATTTTAGGTGCCAGGAAGCACACACATATTCATTTGTTTTAGGAAATGTATGTCACACGCACAACAAGATGAATACAAATGCATGAGCTGAGGAATATGTTAATTTGCTGGATGGGGAGAAGGGCACATTCACAGTTTATACAAATGTCAAATTATCATGATGCATACTTTAAATAGTTTATGATTTTATTTGTCAATCATACTTTGATAAAGCTGAAATATTTTTAAAAAGCTGAAATATTTTAAAAAAGAACACAGAGGAGAGACCTAAAGGAATTTCACTGCACACACATGTGTTTGCATGAGTGCATGAGAATGCCTCTTTTCATGGCATGTGGGTGGCTCAGTCAGTGAAGCACCTGATTCTCGATTTCAGCTCAGATGATGATCTCAGGGTCCTGAGATCGAGCCCCGAGTTAGGCTCCACGCTCAGTGTGAAGTCTGTTCGAGACTCTCCCTCTGCTCCTTCCCCACTTGCGCTTTCTCTCTCTCTCTCAAAAAAGAGAATGTGTCTTTTCTTAGGTGATTGGGACTCTCAGGAGCCACATCAAAGCAGTTGCTTCCAAATTACAATGAGCTTTGATGAGCCCAGAGTCTCTGTCAGGTCTTTCTGTTCCCATTCCCCAGACCTGTTTACTTCTACTGAGAAAGATGACTGTGTGATTTGGTCCTGAGCTTTCGAGGTCTTGATTTGAGGGCCCTAGTGTATTAAAACAGTACTGTTCTCTCCTCTGCAGCTTTATAGCACAGAATGGCTCGAAAATGGGAGAGTAAAAGCACCATTAGAGCGATCTCTTTGATTTAGGCCACAGCCTTCAGAAAGTTTTCTAATAAATTATGAATATGACCTCTGGGAACACATGACTAACCCATCAGCAAAGACTGTTTTTGTTGCTGTGCTTGGAAAGAAGATGGAAGATGTGTCATGCTGGGAAGCTGGGGGTGTCTGGCAAGGTCTGAGAAGGCCAAGTAAAGGGAGACAGTTGCAGGACACCTGGGGATTTCCTGGAGATCACTCCTGCTGACGTCACAATATCGCCTGAGAACGTCCTGCCTGGGTTCTGGTGCTGGCACCATCCCTTCCTTGCAGAGGAACCTCCAGCAAGCCCCAAGGCTCCAGAAACCTTAGTTTCCCTGATTGTAATATGGAGATAATAACGGCATCTAAATTACATGATAGTTGCAAGGATGAAATGACGTAATGTAGACAAACAGTTGGCAAAGTATCTGGCTCACTGTGAAGACTCAATGCTAATAATTATTATTATGCTAGAATAACATCTTCCCCCCCATTCCAGTTTGAAGCTCAGGGCCCAAGACACACGTAATGGAAATACCAAAAAACCGACAGAAATTCCAAAAAAGTAATAGAAAAGCACGGAAGCATCCCAAGCTTAGAAAATATTATCTTTCTATTATCTCCAAATTGGACTGCATCCAATAAAGCACTAAGAGTATTCTTAGGAGATTTATAAGTGACCCAAAGAGAAATGTATGCTAAGGTACCTTGCATACTAGTGTGACTTAGGCAAAACTTGCAAAACTTCCTCTTCTTTCGGAAGCCTTGGAGGACGGGAACTATTTCACCATTGACCCCTCACCAAACCTCAGTTCTCTGTGATATCCACTCTTGAAACTAATTCCAACTCATCCTTCATGAATGTTCTCTTTTCTCTCTCAGCCCAGCCCCTCATCTCTCTGTTGATTTCATTTCTCCAAGTCAGTGATACTGTACAACCTGATATTCTTGGGTCAACTTACTGTTGTAAAAAGACGTTCAAGATTTAAACCTCGAATGGGCCTTCACCTGTGCCTAGAATTCTTTCCATCATTTCCCCAATAAACTGCATCTCCGACTTTCCACAGTGACTACTGGAAACATTTCCAATCTCATGTCATATCACTCAGAAGATCAAAGCTTTCCAAAGGATGCCTTGTGAAAATACCAAACCCACTGACCTACACAATAATCCTCATCCTCTCTTGTATTAGATTAAAAGAGTCATTCCAACTATCATTTAAGCTCTTGTTCTCTCTCCTCAGGACCATGACATGGTTATTTATTTTGCTCTTCCATTTAGTCAACCAAACCCTTTCAAGTGGATCCTTCCTGTCAACACTTTTTTTTTTTAATTATTTTTAAAGATTTTATTTATTCATTTTCTGGAGAGAGAGAGAGAGAGTGCACACAAGCAGGGGGAGTGGCAGGCTCCCTGCTGGGTGAGGAACCCAATGTGGGGCTCCATCCTAGCACTCTAGGATCATGACCTCAGCAAAAGTCAGATACTTAACGGACTGAGCCACCCAGGCATCCCCTGTCAACATTTAAATATGTGCAAACTTGGGGCTCCTGGGTGGCTCAGTCTGTTAAACATCTGACTCTCGATTTTGGCTCAGGTCATGATCTCAGGATCCTGAGATCGAGCCCCTCATCAGGCTACATGTTAGGCATGGAGCCTGCTTAAGATTCTCTCTCCCTCTCCTTCTGCCCTTCTTTCACCCACTACTTGCACATGTTCTTTCTCTCTAAAAAAATTTTTTAAATGAATGAATGAATGAATGAATGCAAACTTAAGATGTCTTCCAGTAACCCTTCCTGATTCTCGCATTCTACTCCATCTCCCAGTACGTTTTCATACTCTCTGAACTTTCAGTCTTCCTTTCTCTCCCTTCCTGCTCCACCTCCTTGACTCTGACCATCACACGTCCATCACACGTGGCCATCACATGTCCCTATTGCTAACTCACTCACTGTCAGCATTAGATGGTGTCAATCACTTGCTTCTGAAACCTTCCCTCCCTTGATGCCCATGATCCCACTGCCCTAGTTTTCCTCTTATCCCCCTATTATCTCTTCACACTCTTTTCTAGGCTGATGCTGCTTTTTCCTCCAGGATCAGTTCTAATATTTCCTATCTTCTCACTTTATACATTTCACTACGCAACTTAACCCACCCTCCACAGCTTAGTATAGCTAAGTGCCGACCTGACATGGGGACTTCAAGGCTTCAAAGATATCAAACCCACCCTATCCAATGTCCATTTCCTCTCACTATAGCATTTTCTCTCTCACTGAAAGATATATCTGTGGAAATAAAAAAAGATCAACCAAATGAGGGCAAGTAAAGAAGACAATTCACTCTTGAACAATGCAGGAGTAAGGGGTACTGAGCCCCCTGCAGTTGAAAATCTGTGTATGACTTTTGACTCCTGCTCAAACTTAACTACTAACAGCCTACCACTGACCAAAAGCCTTACCTATAACAAAAATGGTTGGTTAACACATATTTTGTATACTCTATATACTGTATTTTTATAATAAACTAAGCTAGAAGAAAGACAATGTTAAGAAAATCATAAAAAAGAAAAAAATACATTTACAGGGCTGTAGAGTACGTATTGAAAAAAATTCCATGTATAAGTGGATCCATACAGTTGAAATCAATGTTGTTCAAGGGCCAACTGTATTTATTAAGAGTAAGGGAATCGGCCGCCATATTGGTATTTGGCAGAGGCTCAAAGGCAGGCAGAGGAGTGCCAATGTTTCCTAGTGGAGAAGAAAAACAAAGGCTTCAGGTAAGCCCTGATGAGGCTGTTGGCGTGGGGAAATGTAGGCGAGCTAACTAGACGTGGGCATCCCATGTGACTGGTTAGGGTACGCATTTAGATTTCTCCAGTTGGTGCTATACTGGAAGTGGAGGCAAATACTAGGAAAGATGTCGGTTGTTAATCAAGCCTGGGCCCTCTGAGGCCAATTGTTATGGGGGTTATTGTTTGTTTCCTAAACGGGCTGCTAGAGATAGTAGTCTGATTTCCTGGACTGGTGCTCTATAAATAGGAGGTTAGCTTCCTGGGCTGGTTGCTGCAGGAGCAGAATTCTGCTGGGTCGGAATTCTATTTTATATCTAGTCTTCCCATTGCCCATTTGTATTTATAGTCTCTCAACTCCATCCGTCCAGCTGTGTACACTAGAAGCTAAGGACGCAAGATAGCACTGATGACAAGAATGTGAGTTCTAGAATCACACCGTTTACTTCCTAAGTCCAGCACACATGAGCTGTGCACCCTGGAGAAGCTACTTCAGTTTTATTTTAATTTTCTTTTACATACCCCCCAAATTAGGAGAACAAGAGACTTATCTGAGTCTGACACGGTTATTGCCTACCCAACAGCCACTACCCACACTTTGCTAAAAGTGTTCACAGCATTATCTAGTAGCTATGTGCTTGGTCCAAGGATAATCAAGAATGGCACATTATAAGTAACAGAGCCTAAAATGAGAATGTGATTGAAGGAAGAAAAGAGATGGGGGTACTGAGAACTCTATTCTTAGATTTGAAGTTAATAAGCTTTCAATGTCAAAATGTTTGGATTGGTTATTGCCTTATTACTTTAGAATGAAGACAATTTTACTAACAAGGCTGATACTAAAATAAGGAGAATTCGGCCTGTTCTTTTGTGTTAGCTTCAGCCTTGCAGAATTCAGTATAGTCTTTTAAGAGTCAAACTTGCAAAGAGAAGCTCTTTCCACTGAGAGCTGGAAATTTAACTCAATTAAGACTTCTATAATTGGAAGCCTTGTAGGGTTAGAATACATTAATTCTCACCTTCAATTAGTGTAAACCCACAAAGAGAGGTAGGAAATACACTATTGAGAAAACTATGCTCCACCACCACCCCCAACCCTGTTGCATCTTCCAAGCCTCTCCTCTTAGTTATTCTCTGGTTGATGAAGGAGAAAAGTGATAGGAAAGACAAGCTTAAAAGAGATGCTTTCCCATACTACTCAAGAGACTGTCTCATATTTTAACTGCAGCCATTAAAATAAAAGCTACTGAGAGCAGCCGAAGATATAGACAAGTGGCGAGAAGACAGGTGTCCACAAGGATTATGCATAAGGAGATTGTTGGCCCTGAGCTTACAGTACGGAGCAGATGCTCCACACCGGATGGCTAAAACCGTGTGGCTCAAAGGGACGTGCTCCCCAGTTCATGTTCAAGTATCGTTCTGAAAGACAACAGATAAGGAAGATCTAGGGCAGAATCAGGGAGACCAGCCTGACTGAATGACCTCTACCCCAGTGGAGAGTCTTTAACTTTCCTGTATAGGGAGATATGATATTTGCCATTTTTCACCGTTTGTGTCACTTCTCCTCTTTCTCTTCCTCTGAAAAGTAGTTTTAAACTATAGTGATCCATTTACTTCTTTGACACAGTGATCTGGTACAAAAGGGGTTGAACAGTTTGTCTTCTATACTTTGAGGACCTGAACATGAGTCATCATTTCCAGACCGGATGCGGGGGAATACCTTCACACCAGGGACCCCAGCAGAATAAATAACTGGTGGGGATTTAAAATCTTTGTAGGAGAGGAGGCCAGTGTGTTTTATGTAGATATGCCATTTCTTTGATGAGTGTGTGGGGTGATGGATGTTAATGGGCCTTGGGCACTAAAAGAGGTGGACTCCGGCAGATGCTGTTCTAATGCAACAGTCGTTCTCATTCTGTTGCCCCTCCCTTACTGCTTCTTCCCTGATAAAATATAATGTCCATGTTTAAATTGAACACATGCTTAGTGCAACTTGGGTGTCATTGCAGCCCCGTGGTAAATCTTTTTTTTTTTTTTAAAGATTTTATTTATTTGACATACAGAGAGATCATAAGTAGGCAGAGAGGCAGGCAGAGAGAGAGGGGGAAGCAGGCTCCCCACTGAGCAGAGAGCCCGATGTGGGGCTTGATCCCAGGACCCTGAGATCATGACCTGAGCCGAAGGCAGAGGCTCAACCCACTGAGCCACCCAGGCGCCCCCCCCACCCCGTGGTAAATCTTGATTAGCCTGAGCTAATCTTGATAACTCCATTTCCTTACCAGCAATTGTTTTAGGAATGAGTATGTGATATAATTCTGGCTAATGAAAGAGAATAATAAACATGCTGAGAGGTTTCTAGAAATATTTTTCTTGACTTTAAAAAAACTAACAGAAGGGAACTTACCCAACTTGATAAATATTTATAAAAAATCTACAGCTAACATCATACTTACTAGTGAGAGATTCAAACATTCCCACTAAGATCAGCAAAAATGTCCCTTCTCATCACTCCTTTTCAATATCATATTTAAAGTTCTAACTAATGCAATTAAAAAAAGGAAATAAGAGATATATAAATTGGGGAGGAAAGCATAAATTTGTCTTTTTAGCTAACATGATTATAAGTGATTATAGCAAGGTTATAGAATCTAAGATTAATATACAAAAGTGAATTACTGTCCTAGATACTAGCAATGAAAGAGTGAAATTAAAATTTTTAGAGACCATTTATTTTAGCATCCAAAAAAAGGAAATGCCTATTTACAAATCGAAGAGAATATGTATAAGACCTCCATCAAGAAAGTTATAAAACTCTGACAAAAGAAATCAAAGACAAACTAAATACTCCTTTTGCCCCTTTTCCCGTCCTCCTTTCCCTTTGGCAACCATCAGTTTGTTCTCTGTACTTACAGGTCTCCTTTCTGTTTGTTTATTCATTTGTTTGGTTTTCTTTAGGTTCCACATATAAGTGAAATCACATGGTGTTTGTCTTTCTTGGCCTGACTTCTTTCACTTAGCATAATACTCTCTAGGTCCATCCATGTTGTTCCTTTTTTACGGCCACAAATACTCCAGTGTGTGTGTGTGTGTGTGTGTGTGTGTGTGTGTGTAAATGTGTTCATGTATACACACATCTTCCTTATCCATCTGTCTATGGATGGACACTCGGGTTTCTTTTATACATTGGCTACTGTAAAATGCTACAAGAAACACAGGGGTGCATTTATCTTTTTGAATTAGTGGGAGAAGGGTACTGAGAGATACTAGTTTCCAATAATAGAATAAAGAAATCACAGGAATAAAAGGCACAGCATAGAGAATTCAGTCAAATATTGTAACAGAGCTGTGTGGTGACAGATGGTAGCTATACTTGTGGTGAGCACGGCATTATGTATGGACTTCTCAAATCACTATGTTGTACACCTGAAACTAACAGACCACTGTGGCTCAACTATACTCAAATTAAAAAAAAAAAAGGATTTAGGGAAAAAGAAAAGACAAACTAAATAAGTAGAGAGATACTCATGGAAACAAAGATATAATATTGTCAAGAGGTCAGTTTTCCCCAACTTGATTTATACATTCAATGTAATCCTGATAAAAATCCCCACAAGTTACTTTGTGGATGTTGACAAACTGGTACTACAGTTTTTATACAGTTTATACTACAGCAAAACTCCCAGAACAGCCAACACAAGATTGAGGGAGAAGGACAAAGCAGAAAGAGGGACACTGTTGGACTCCAAGACTAACTATAAAGACACAGTGATTAAGACAGTGCAGTATTAGTGAGAGAACAGACACATCGTTCAATAGAACAGAACAGAGAACCCAGAATAGACCAAGTGAATATAGTCAAGTGATCTTTGACAAAGGAACAAATATTATACAGGGGGGAAAGATGGGCTCTTCAACAAATGGTACTAGAACAACTGTAAATAAATCTAGAACACGGACTCCACAAGATTCACAAAATTTAAAACGGATCAAAGATCTAAATGTAAAATGCAAAACTACAGAAGAGACCACAGGAGAAAACTTGGATGACCCTGGGTTTGGTGACGGCTCTGTTGACACGATACCAGAAGCAAGATCCATGAAAGGAATAATTGACAAAGTGGACCTAATTAAGTGACAAACTTCTGCTCCGAGAAAGAACATGTCAAGAGAATGAGAAGACAAGTCACAGACTGGGAGAAAATATTTGCTAAAGACACATCTAATAAAGCACTGTTATCCAAGACCTCTGGGAAAGGTGGTTGAGTCAGAGGACTGTAGCGCATCTCATCCCATGAATCCAACTAGATAACACACATCAGTTTAAGTGACCCAGAGAAGGACCAAAGACTGGCAGAAAGGACTCCCCACTGCGAAACGAAGAGAAGAGGCCACACTGAAGAGTGTAGGAAGGGTGGAGATGCAGTGGGGAGTGAAACCGTATGGCCCTGGCCACCAGCGGAAGGGGCCTGTGGGGCTGGAGAGGGGGGAGCAACAGACTGTCACACCACAAAGTCCACATAGAGAAGATGACTTCCTGTAACATCTGGCTTGGAAACCCAGAGGGGCCAAATTTCATAAGTTCTTACAACCACTGGGACTTAACACCTGGAACTTCAAAAATCATCAGGGTTGTTCTGGGAGAGCGGGAGTGTGACAGGAAACTGAGACCCCGCCCTTAAAGAGACAGCACAACACAGAGGCCACTGAGCTATAGCACAGAAGCCCAGTTTGGAAAATGCCTGGGGTGTAGAGGAAGGAGACTTATTTATTCGTTTTTATTTATTTATAAATTTTTTTGAGAGAGAGCAAGAGTACCTGAATGAGCAGGGGTGGGGGGCTGAGGTCATGACCTGAGCCCAAATCAAGAGTCAGAGGCTTAACCAACTGAGCCACGCAGGCACCCCCAGGAAGGAGATTTATTTACTAATCTCAGAGGGGGTATTGGAGGGACAGGGATCTTTGTGAGACTTCCCCCAGAAACACAGGAGCATGCAGATGCCATCTCCTTCCCCAGCTCCCCAGTCTAGACTGGTCAGACCCCTGCAGGAATCAGTGCAGCCCAACACTCTCCACCGAGATCTCAAGATCTTGCTAATGGTGCACCCCACTCCTGTGCACCTAATGGACCCACCCCTTCCCACTCGCCTTACCTGGCAGGCATCTTCCCAAGTTGCTGCAGGTCCCTTCCCACAGAGGACCAGCACAGACCTTGTTGGCATCACGTGCCCCACCCCCTTGTTTTCCTGTGGATCTGACCCCTCCAATACACCCATGGCCAGAGCCCATCCAAAGCAGTGCCCCAAGTCTGGCAGTGTGCCAGCAGCATGGAGAGGGGCCAGCCCCACTCCAAGGGTCTCCTGTCCTTGGGTGAGGAGAGGATAACTGCACACACCAGTGCCCCTGGGGTGCTGCCCGCTGATGAAAGCTTCTCAGGGAAAAGCACAGGGCAAGTGCCCTATGGTCCAGCGCTATGGGATCTCTGGCAAATGCCTTGACTGACTCACCTGGATCGATCATCCAGACAGAAAATCAACACGGCAACAGTGGCTCTGACCAGATGGATCTAACAGACATATTCAGAACATTCCATCCTAAAATAGCAGAATACATGTTCTTTTCAAGTCACATGGAACATTCTCCAGAAGAGATCACATGTGAGGCCACAGAACAAGTCTCAACAAATGCAAAAAGATCAAAGACGTACTATGCACCTTTTCTGACCACAATGCTGTGAAACTAGAAATCACTCATGAGAAAAAAGCTGGAAAGAACACATAGGCGTGGGGGTTAAATAACATGCTACTAAACAATGAAGGGACCAGCCAAGAAATCAAAGAGGAAATAAAGACATAGGCACAAATGAAAATGAAAACACCATGGTCCAATCTTTGGCACACAGCAAAAGCTGTTCTAAGACAACAGAAATCTGTAGCAATATAGGCCTGCATCAAGAAACAAGAAAAATCTCAAACCACCTAACCTTGTATCTAAAGGAGTTAGAAAAAGAAGAGCAAACAAAACCCTAAACCAGTAGAGGGAAGGAGATAATAAAGATTAGAGCACAAATTAAAAACAAAACAACATCAGACCAATGAAACCAGGAGCAGTTTCTTTGAAAAGATCCACAAAATTGACAAACCTCTAGTCAGACTCATTTTAGGACTCTAAAAAACAAAACCATAAATGAAAGAGGAGAAATAACACCACAGAAATATGAGGGACTATAAGAGAGCATTATGGAAAATTATATGCGAACAAACTGGACAACCTAGAAGAAATGGATAAATTCCTAGAAACATATAACCTCCCAAAACTGAATCAGGGAGTAATAGAAAATTTGAACAGACCCATTACCAGCAAAGAAATTGAATCAGTAACCAAAAAACTCCCAATAAACAAAAGTCTGGGTTCAGATGGCTTCACAGGTGAATTCCACCAAACTTTTAAAGTATTCTATTCTTCTCAAACTACACCAAAAAATAGAAGAGGAAGGAGAGCTTCCACATTCATTCTACGAAGCCAGAATTACCTTGGTATCAAATACAGATAATGACATTGCAAAAAAAAAAGGGGGGGGTGGTGAGAGAGAATTACAGGCCAGTATCTCTGATGAACACAGATACAAAAAGCCTCAACAAGATAATACAAAGTGACAGCAAACCAAACCTAGCAATGCATTAAAAAAAAAAATCATTCCCCACAATTGACTGGGATGTATTCCTGGGATGCAAGTGTAGTTCAATATTTGCAAATCAATGTGCTATGTCCCATCAGCAAGAAAAAGGATTAAAAACCATATGATCACTTCAATAGATACAGAAAAGGCATTTAAATAAGAAAACAACCCAATTAAAAATTAGGCCAAAGACCTTAACAGACGCCTCACCAAAGATGATACACAGATTGCGAACAGGCGTAAGAAAAGATGTTCCACATCGCATGTCATCAAGGAAATGCACATTAAGACAATAATGAAATAACACAACACACCTCTAAGAATGGTTGAAAACCACAACAGGGACAACAGCCAGTCCTGGTGAGGATATGGAGCAACAGGAAAGCTCATTCACTACTTGCAAGACAGGTTGGCAGGATCTCACAAAAATAAATAGACTCTTACCGTGCCATCCAGCAGTCATGCTCCTTGGCGTTTACCCAAAGGGGCTGAAAACTTGTGTCCATGCACAAACTTGCACACAAATGTTTACAGCAACTTCCTTTACAATTGTCAAAACTTGGACGCAACGAAAATGTCCTTTAGTAGGTGAATAAATGGTGGAACCACATAATGGATAAAAAGTAACGAATTATCAAGCCATGAAAAGACATAGAGCGATCTTAAATGCATATGACTAAGTGAAAGAAGCCAATCTAAAAAAGCTAGAAATTGTATAATTCTGACTATATGACATTCTCGAAAGGTCAAGACTATGGAGACAATGAAATATCAGTGGGTGTCAGGAACTGCAGGTGCAAGGAGGAGAAGATGGAGCACAGAGGAGGACTTTTAGGGCAGTGAGACTATTCTGTAGGACACAAGAGAAGTGGAAAATAATTACTGTATATTTTTCCAAACTCCCAGAATGCACAACACTGTAAGTGAGCTAGAATATGAACTACAGACTTTGAGTAGTCCTGGTGTATCCATCAACTGCAAAAACTACACCTCTCCCGTACGAGATGCTGATGGTGGGGGAGGCTGTGTACGTGTGGGGAGGAGGTGTAAGGGACATCTCTGCACCTTCCTCTCAGTTTTGCTGCAAACCTAAAACTACTCATAAAGAAAATAAGGTCTATTATCCTATCGTTTCACTTACTTGTGGAACATAAGGAATAGCATGGAGAACATTAGGAGAAGGAAAGGAAAAGTGAAGGGGTGGGAGTCAGAGGGGAAGACAAACCATGAAAGACTGTGGACTCTGAGAAACAAATGGGGTTTCAGACAGGAAGGGATGGGGGATGGGTTAGCCCGGTGATGGGTATCAAGGAGGGCATGGAGCATTGGGTGTTATACCTAAACAATGAATCATGGAACACTACATCACAAACTAATGATGTACTGTATGGTGACTAACATAACATAATAAAAAAAATTTTTTTAAATAAGTTCCTTTGAAAAAAAATATAGTATAGTTGAGCAAATAGAAAGATATCCAACATCCTTGGAAAGAAAGACTTGGCATCAAACGGAGGTCAATTCTCCAAAGTCTGTTCACATATGTGACACAATTCCAATGAAAGCACCAGTCAGTCTTTTTCTGGAGTCAGTTAAATCAGCCACAGAGTTTATTTGGAAGAATTAGCAAGCAAAAATTTCCGGGAAAACTTAAAAATGTAATGTTGGGGAGGGGGCAGAGATGGCTAATGGATATTTAGTATTATATAAGCTTCTATAATTAAAATAGTATGCAATTATGTAATGAGGAGAGAGACAAACCCATAGAATAGGGAAGAAATGTAGGAACAGATCCAAGGATGGATGAAAATTTAGAATATGATCAGTACAACATCTCATGTCAGTGATGTGAGGGGAAATAAGGTTACCAAGTTTTGACAATGGAGTGAAAACATGGAAAAAGATAAAACAGGATGGCTGCTTGCACAGTATGTCAAGACTAATTCCACATAAGAGCAGAGAGCTGATTATAAAAAAATTAATTCGTGTAAATGCTTTCATTAATTAATTATGAGAAAAAAAATCAGTTTGATTACATAAAAATAAAAACTTTGCCCGACAAAAAGCGACAGTAATAAAATAAAATGCCAAGTGACAAAAATGAGAAAAATATTTGCAAATTAAATAATAAATAACTACAACCTGTAATATATAAAGGCTTTCCCAACTTAAGTCCCAAATTAAGACTAACAAGCCAATAGAAAAATGAGCACATGATGAGACCAGACAGCTCACAGAATAAATGGCCCCAATCATAGAAGATTCTTCATGCTTCTAATAAGGTAAAGGCAAAATTAAACATAATGTGATTCCACTTGTCACCTCTCAGATTGTCAAAAACCCAAAGCCAGACAATTACATCTCAGGCCATCACGAAGCAAACATTCGTCTGTTGCTCGTGGGAAGGCAAAGAAGTACAGCATATTACCGGGGAGGGAAATTTGGTGCTCCAACTGTCATGTGTTTACCCTTTAACAGAGCAGTCCTTTTGGGAATCAATTCTGAAGATACACTGGAAAAAACATGAAATGACATATAAGCAGCTTACTCGATATAGCACTCCTTATAAGCGCAGAAGGCTAGAATATACCGAAATGTCTATCAGTAAAAGACTAGTTGAATAAATGATGGTACAGCCACAAATGGAGTGCTATGCAGCTATAAAAAGAAGTGAGGAATGAGTGATCTTCATATAAGAGTGATCTTCAGGATATGTTATTAAGTGATAAAAATATATGGGCAGGACAATGTGTATTACATGCTACCTTTATAAAAGAAAGGATATGCATCTACATATTTGCTTCTGTTTCCATAAAGACACAATGTAAGGATAATACCCACAAACGAAAATTGATGCTTACTAAAGAAGAAGGGAGGTAACAGAAGGAGACAGAGGTGGCAAGTTCTTCTAGATTCAACTGGATGCGTAGTGATGACTGGAGCTGACGCGGCCAGCTTGCAACCATGAAGGGACCTATATAAAGAATCGTCACAGTATTCACTGATGATGACAGAGTGGACACAGAATGACTCTGGGTCCCACACGAGGTTAGGGCTGATGAATTCATTCAACATCAAAACTACCCTACCTGCGGGATATTATTCTGCAACATTGTGACATGTCTTTTCTGGGACCGGAAGCCAAAGTGTACAGATAATGCTATTGTCTAGATGCTGTGAAAAATAAGGAAACTCACGAAGAAAGTTGTTTATCACCACATCTCACATGGTAAACATTTAACAAATAATAGCTAAAATAATTATCTACTTCCTATTTTCCAAACTCTCACCAAATTCTTCCTATTATCACCATCTCCCCGGCATCAGTGACATCTTTCTGCTCCATGCTTGCTGCTATCAGTTACTTAACATCTCTTCTGCACTACTGAGGAGCCCCTTCATTACCTATCATACAGTGAACATGTCTTTCTGCTCTTACCCAACTAAAAACTCAGTGGCTTCACTCCTGGGATCAAGATCAAAATCCTTAGCATGGCCTACAACAGTCCTCTACCAATCAACCTCTACTTACCCTTTCAGTCACATTATCTATTACTCTTTCCCTTGCTCTCTGTATTCCAATCATGCTTGACTTATTTCAGTTCCTGGAATGAACTTTGCTCCTTCCCACCACAGTGCCTTTGCATGTGCTGTCCCCACCATTTGCAAAGCAACCACTGCCTCTCTTTTGCTGAATTTCCTCCTACTCATTCTTTAAGCTAAAGTATAACTTCAGGGAAGCCTTTCTAAAATCCCCTGCCCAAATCTAGTTCTTTGGTTACATGCTTTCATGGGAAGTTTCTTTCCTTTTATATTTACTAGATAATGATAATGTGATCTCAACAAGAGAGAGATTTCTTTTCTATCCTGACACAAAGGCATGGCAGACTATTCCTTCTTCTCCAGTTCACATTCAAAAGGAACGAGTCAATGTAGCACACTGTTTCCTCAAAGATTTCCTCACTACTCAAGAAAGAAACATTTTAGTCCCTAGAAGATACATAGCAAGAGTAGTGCAGGGAATGTGGGCTTTAGAATTAGACCATCATTTTGAACTCTACTTCTGCTCCTGATGAGCTCTATGACCCAGTGGAGTTATCCCAGAGCCTCAGCATTCTTCCCTGTACAATGTGGATAATGTACATTGTAAGGATTTGCCATTATGTTCGTATCAGGCTGAGTACCTGGTACCTAGATGCTATTATGGGAATTCCTCCTCTCTTCGTTATTACATCTTTCCTTCATTTAAAGTCTGTTTCCAGCCCAGTCCTCAGAAATATTCCCCCAAATCCTTCCACCCATGGTTCAATCTCTTCCTTGTTTCTGGATGCATGGATTTCTGTAACTGCTCTCTCAAGGCACAGTAATGCTCTATAGCCCTTAGGCGCTTAATAAATACCAGTTATACATTGTTTGCTTCTCTGAAACCCACCTTATCTTGTGCTCAAAACGCCCTTGATTTGGAAAAATTCTCTTTTGGAACCAGGGAAAAACTTTGGAAAGTGGCCTTTTAAAAACTGTTCTCTTAGGACCTCATACTTCCTCTGTCACTGGCACTGGTATCCACGTGGACACCTGACATCTTACAAATAGATTTGTAATATCTTACAAATATATTTAGTAATATATACGATGTTTACAGTAAGTAGAAAGGAGACCTGAAGCGGTGTGAAAACAGACGCTTCCTTCGCTGTTTTTCTGATTTTCTACCCCCAGAATTAACTTTCCCTTGAAAACTTACCAATTAAAGCTCCTGCACATATCCCATGTAATCTGGTCCAGCAGGCATAAAAGCATGAATACAATTGCTGTGTTTGATGGGTCTTTTGTCCTGCCTAATCCTTGTTAGAAGCTGTGACTCAGACCCCTCGTCTTGGATCTGGACTCCCAAACAACAAGTGCAGGTAAGTCACGTGTCCTCATTTCTAGAGGAGAGCATGCTGCCTTGAGAGGCGGGATCCCACAGGGACAGGGATTTTGTTCATGGCCTATCTCAGCTTCTAGAGAGGGGTGGCATTTCACGCCTCCTGGAAAAGGCAAGAAAGATTCCCTGAGGCCTCCAGGAAGCAGCAGCCCTGCTGACACCTTGATTTTAGCCACTTACGGCTCCTTTTAAACTTCCAACATCCAGAATCGTAAGAGAATGGACTGCATTGTTTCAAGCTGCTAGATCTGTCGAATTTTGTTGCAGCAACAATAGAAAGTCATGTCATCCCCAGTCTCATTTACCCCACAGATTATGGCGTCATGCAGAGCTCCCTGCATCCCCATCCCAGGTTCCAGCTTTCTGCTGTTGGGTTTTCACAAACTAAATACACTTTAAGATTCAGGTGTTAATAATACCCAGCAGATGGCATGGAGTGCTGTAGCAACAGATGGGGGGAAAGAAAGAAAAAGTAAAAGGAAATGAGATCACAAAGGAGGTCTAATTATGCCATTATTATCTATAGGAGTTAGGGCCAGCTGTATTGTGGAAGCAGCTGTTGGGGCCAATACCAGACATTCCTTAGATGGGGAATGTCAAAGGTATCCCAGATACCCAGTGGTAACTAATTTAAAGAGACTTCTGCTGGAGGATGTCTGGGAAAGAATTTTTTCTTAAAGAGATATGGGTGAAGAAAGGATCCTTCCCTACTTCTGTTCCTGTTTGGTGCACTTGATGTGAAGACAGGCCACATGGAACTACTGCAGCCATTTTGGGACCATGAGGAAAGACCAAGAGAATTCTGGAGAGGGCAATCCAGTGTTCTTATAGCATCGAGCCTCAGAGTCAGCTACGGGGCATGCACATTTCTAAATTTTGTTTTAGATAGGCAATGGAATATCTATATTATTTTTTAGTCAGAAATTTATTCTATCACTTGTGGTCAAAAGCATTATAAGAAAAATGGTACATTAAAAAATAAAGCTTGGAGACACCTGGATGGTTCAGTTGATTAAGCCTCCAATTCTTGGTTTGAGTTCGGGTCATGATCTCAGGGTCCTAGAACAGAGCCCTGAGTGGGGCTCAACGTTCAGCCGGGAGTCTGTTTCTCTGCCTCTCCCTCCCTCTCTCTCTGTCCCTCCCTGCACTCATGTCTCTAAAATAAATAATCTTTAGAAAAATAAAAAAATAAAAAATAAAGTTTGGCTTCTAAATCCATCTAAAATACTTATCAGTCATCTCAGCTCAGAAGTCAAGTGTTTTCTGAGAACTGACTTCACACTGTTATATTGGGGGACAGAAAAATGGCCCAAATATGATCCTTATACATGTGAAACTTATAATCTATCAGGGGAAGAGAAGCATTCTATTTGCAGAAATTCTATCCACAGAATACATAAACCTTTTAAAAAGGGGGGAGGGGAACTCAAAGAGCCAAAGGTTTAGAAAGAGAATGAGCCACTGAAACAGGTATATTGAATACCGAGGTGTACCACAGGCAGGAAGGAGAGAGAGGATTTAAACCAACAATAAAGCTGACAAAAAAAAAAAATCATCAGTCTGCTTTTTATCACACACCAGCAATTCTAAATAATTTCAATGATCAAATATTCTTCCTGGAAAAAGTACTTTTTGAGTCCAAGTTCTAGATAATTCTTTGGTTATAATTGTGTTTTAGTAATATATACGTTTGCTTGAAATTATTATCTTTTTATTATTTATACTTCAATAAACATATAGACTTGATTATACATTCATCCCGAGAACAAGTTCGCTATGATTCAGAACGATTTGCTTTGAGATAGCTTCCCCTAGAAAGAGCTAAGTCAAATCAGATAATTTCCACCTGAGGATAGAAACCTAGAAACCTAGGGTGACTGGTCTTTGGAAGTTAAATCTGCCTCTTTCTTTAGTATTTATGATTTCCAAAAAATGTAGACAGACAGAATACAGGCAGGTGTGCAAAAACAGATGTTTAATCTAGTAGACTCTCTTCAGATCTCTGGTGTTAGGGAAAAAAAAAAAAAAAAAGACTAACACTTCAGAAGACCACAGGCCACATTTACCCTTCAAGGAGAATCATTTAGCCAATGGTGGATCAGTATCTTCTAATAGTCTTCTGGGTGATGGAAGTGTTCGTATCTCTGCTGTATCTTTCCAGTATGGTAGCCTCTAGCCATAGTGGCTCTTGGGCATTGGAATTATAATGAGTGTGACTGAGAAACTAGATTTTTTATTTACTTTAATTAATTTATATTTAAATTTAATTTATTGACGAGTACAGAAACAGAACATAGATCTTGTTAATCTTTTCCACAGATGAATAAATGGATAAAAAAGCTGTGGTAATATATGTATCCAATAGAGTATTAGTCTAAATTGATTTTTAAAAAGATACATATGTATGTATGTATGTATATACACACAATGGAATATTATTCAGCTATAAAAAAGGAAATCCTGCCATTCGCAGCAACATGGGTGGAGCTAGGGAGTATTAAGCTAAGTGAAATAAGTCAGAGAAAGACAAATACTGTACGATCTCACTTGTATGTGGACTCTAAAACACAGACCAAAATCAAACTCACAGATACACAGAAAGATTGGTGGCTGCCAGGAAGTGGAGGGATGGAGGAGTGGGGCACTGGGGGAAGGAGTGAAATCAGTGAAGGTAGAAAAAATTTTAATTACAAAACAAAAATGTAAAATGCGAGGGTTTGCAATCGTTGTTGATGCAAGCCTAGCAAAAATTCTGTTTCCTTATCAACAAAACTAAAAATACTATTTTAGCTTCCATGAAAGCAGTTTCTGAGAGACGTTACTTAAAATAATGGTGGGAACACATGTGGACACTTGCCTTTTATTTTTAAATCCACAGCTCATTTCTTCTTTCTTCCTATGCCTTTTTTTTCATACTTTTTCAAACTGAGTGGTAGTCAGCTCAAACAGCACCATCTCTGTAACCAAACCCCCGCCTCAGTCAGTGAGAGACAAAAACCCAATTCAAGAAGCTTAAGAAAAAAGTGGAACTGTATTACATGTCCATTAAATTCAAGTGAAACCACGTGTACACAGCAGAAACACAGTAACAATGATAGTACAAGAACAGCAACAAACAAGAACTGATACATTTTGCTTAAATACAAAAAAGCCCCTACAACTTAAGTCAAATATCTGAACTCATGCTTAACTGAAGAATGATCTGTTCTATCCCTTTATCGAGTTGTTGAAGATAATTTTGACTTCATATAATTTTTGTGTCTCCTGCTGAAATTTGGGCACAGGCTCTGAGTAAGATATGACTTGGAGCTACCCTACTTGACATAGACAGGAATTGAAATATACTCAACTTTTGGGAAATTTCTTCTTCATTCTTCCATTTCTTGTGCTCTTTTCTTTCTGAGGTCTCTAAAATCTGTTACATCCCCCAACATTTGTAAATATTATTTCTGATGGGATTACTAGTTTATTGCCATAGAGATGATGTCGCAATCACTAATTCTAGTGTTTTTTGAAACTTGAAAGCCAGAGGCAAGTATATATGGCACATTAATTGTTACTAATAAGTCAAAATATATGTTCATATATATTTGTTTTTTTGTAGGTAAAAACACACACATAAATTACTATGTTTGTGAGCAATGAAAACTTTTTAGGAATGGAGCCTGTGAAAAAAAGATCAAAGAGGTTCTCACTGCCATTATTAGCATTCTGAAGATATAATCATGCATACACAGTATATTATTAATCTAGTAATCTATCAGCTGGAACTTTCCATTAAGTAATCTCTACACACCAATAAAATAACAAAGATTAATTATCTGTTGGATTGTGAAAAGTCTTTGAAGTGCTAAAAATTTTTTAACACCATATTAAAATATTCGTGTACTTTAAATTATATTAATATTTTCTTTTATGAATAAGTAATGCTATGCATGTTATATAAATAACAACTCAAAAAATACTCCAACTATAAGCATTGGTTCCCAAATGCCAGACCAGGGATTAGTACATTCACTGACAAGTTTGTTTTCATTCCATGGAGAAGTTAGAAAAAGAAGGACATAAATGATCGTCTTTTATTCCATAATGACATTTTTCTAGATTTCCTGGGGATTAAAATATCTGTTTTTAAAGTAGGCGAGTTTACACTAGCTGCTGAGATTCTTTCAACTCTAGACCTAGAGAATCAGAATGTCTTGGAGGAGTGCCTAGAAATTAACATCTTTAGCGAGTTTTCGATTGATTCAAAAACATCCTAATGTTTGAGACCCACTAGTATGGAGTCAAGCATGCAGACTTTGAATTCAGACACTCAAAAGTTCAAAACTTGTCTTGCTGTTTTCTGAGTGACCTAAGAGGCTTTACTGAAAGTCTCTCAGCCTTTATCATCTCAAAGATAAATTGGAAGAATTTTAGAAGAGAAAATGTAAATCAGTGTGACATTTCCAACAGCACCTAGTCTAGAACAGAAACCCAAGGACACTAGTTCTCTTCAAACCCTGTAGATGCTAAGTATCTACCATACTGTATCTCGCATATGTATATATTGATAGAATTGTAAGGTGGTCCCCCCCCCAAATTTCTGATCACCGATTACTGAATTAAACACAAATCTAGGTATGTAATTTGGCTTATGTAATTTTTAAAGTCCCAAACATGTTGATCTTAAAGGAAGAAGATTATTCTGGTACACCTGACCTAATCATATGAGCCTTTTATCTGTTTAGTATTGATTGATTAATTGATCGGTTGATTGACTGCAAGTTTAAAGCTTCGAATGACCAGAAAATGTCCTTAAGTTTGGTTCTCAACTTTCTTAGTTTAAGCTGACCAGAGCTTAGTTTCTATTTTTATGTTTGGGCTTCTACTTGGTGATCTGTGTTATTTCGACCATGTAATTGGGGTACAAACCTTTCTTATATAATTTTCATTTCAAAGGGTTTAATGTATTCCAGCTTGTTCCCCCTATGAGATAACACCCGGTGACATTTCCTGAATCTTTGGTATCGAAGTTGCTTTCTTCCTTTTTTTTTTTCTTTTTTTTCCCCTTTCCCTTTCTCTCTCTCTCTCTCTCTTTCTTTCTTTGAATATACTTGACATATGATGTTACATTAGTTTCGGGTTACAACATGGTGATTTGACAAGTTTCTACATTATGCTATGCTCACCCCGAGTGTAGGGGCCATCTGTCCCACTACATTGCTATTATAGTATCACTGACTGTATTCCCTCTGCTTTTTTATTCCCGTGATTTACTCATTCCCTAACTGGGAGGCCTGTATCTCCCTCTCCCCTTCACCCATTTTGCCCACCGTCATTATCCCTTCCCCTCTGGCGACCAACAGTTTGTTGTCTTTATTTATCATTCTGATTCTGCTTTAGTTTATTCATTTTTTAAGATTCCATTTATGAGTGGAGTCATACGGTATATGTCTTTCTTTGACATACGGCATGATATCATCTTTAATGGCTGCATGATATTCCATTGTGTGTGTGTGTGTGTGTGTGTGTGTGTGTACACATATACACACCGTATCTTCCTTATTTGTCTACTGATGGACACTTAAGTTGTTTTCAAGTCTTGACTATTGTAAATAATGCTGCAATAAACATAGAGGTGCCTGTCTTTACGATTTAGTGTTTTTGTTCCCCCTAGGTAAATACCCAATAGAATTACTGAATCATACTATATTTCTTTTTTTAATTTTTTGAGGAGCCTCCATACTGTTTTCTACAGGTGGCCATACCAACATATATTACCATCAATAGTGCACGAGGGTTCTTTTTCTCTGTATCCTCACCAAGCCTTGTTATTTCTTGACTTTTTGAATCTAGCCATTCTAATAGGTGTGAGATAACGTCTAATAGTGGTTTTGATTTCTATTTTCCTGAGGATTAGTGATGTTGAGCATCTGTCATGTGTCTGTTGGCTATCTGTATGTCTTTTCTTGGAAAAATGTCTATTCAGGTCCTTTGCCCATTTTTTAATTGGATTTTTTTTTTTTTTGGTGTTGAGTGCATAAATTGTTAAAATGCCCATATTACCCAAAGCCACCTATAGATTCAAGGCAATTCCTATCAAAATACCAATAGCATTTTTCACAAAACTAGAAAAAATAATACTAAAATTTGTATGAGTCACAAAAGACCCTGGATAGCCAAAGCACTCTTGAGAAAGAAGAAAACTTGGAGGAACCACAAAATCAGATTTTGAGACATACCGCAAAGCTGTAGTAATCAAACAGAATGGAACTGGCACAAAAATAGACATGTAGATCAACAGAGGAGAACAGAGACACCAGAAATAAACCCATGATTATACGGTCAATTAATCCACAGAAATCCTAGAAGAGAACACAGGTGGTAATTTCTCTGCCGCTGACCACAATAACAGTTTTCTAGATATGTCTCCTGACGCAAGGGACATAAGAGCAAAAACAAACTACTGGGACTACCTCGAAATAAAAATGTTTCGTGCAACAAAGGTAACCATCCACAAAACCATAAACACAACCTACTGAATAGGAGTATATATTTGCAAATGATTTATCTGGTAAGAGGTTAGTATCTAAAATATATAAAGAACTTCAATAACTCACATGGGCCCTTTAAAAGCACAGGAGTCCGCGAGATGCACTCAGGCAGGCCTGGAAGAAAGTCAGCATTGTTGTTGTGAACTGCCATGGGGCCACATGGTGAGGTCTTGAGAGTGGCCTCGAGGTGCTAAAATCAGTCCCTGATGGACAGCCCACAAAGGGAACCTTAGTCCTACACGTGCAAGGAAATGCATCTGGAGAAGCTTGGAGGAGATCTTTTCCTAATTGAGTCTCTGGATGAGGATGCGGCCAGCTGGTACCTGGAGCTGAATGGAGTCCGCCATTCCCTCCGCAGAGACCCCAGTCCTGCTGTGTCAGACTTCCGATCTACACTATACTCAGACAGTGAGTCTGCTCGAAGTCTCCAGGTTTGTGACAACTCACAAACAACTCATTACATGGCGAAAGAAGAAAATATCTACAATGTAACCGCGCTCTATGATTACATTTTTAAAAGGAAACATTATTCAAAGAACAAATTCTTCCTCTTGTCTTTTTCACCACCCATCTAAGTGTGTATCTATAATATAAATACAAAGGGACAGTTCTTATCTTCCAAGGGACAAATGGAAGGAAAAGCAATGTATCTACTATTTTGACATTATCACGGAGGGTTGCATACATGCGCATCTCTTTCACTCCATCTCCTTTAGTTTGTTATAAACGCCCTACAGTGAAATAACCTTCCCATCTTGCCCACAGGCTTAGTTAAGAGTCTAGAAGAAATGGCAACTGAACTTTTAGCTTGGAGAAGCAGCAATCCCCCAGAGGTTTACAACTGTTAAGAGCTTTCTCTCTTATTACTGTGCTTGACTTTGTTTTCTTGGTCCTTCTCTATTGTTGGGGAAGGGGTTGGTCCTTCTGCCCTTCTGACCTGGACCAAGATCAAGAATTTCTTAGAAAATCTTTAGGCTTCTGCAAGAACAGTGAGCTTTATGTGTTGTTCAAACTAAATCCCACTTGGTCTGGACTGTTTAAACGAGGAACTGAAATTAGTAACTGGATCTTCTAATGTGTTTCAAAAATAAATCATCTTTAGTCTCCCTGAAGTCTGAGCTAATAGAAGCCTAACGATCTCTTTCCTTCTTTTTACAGCCCGAGGCAACTCTAGGTGGGCATCTCCACTGGTGTAGAGGGCATGTGTGCATTTCCCACATAGATGACAGCACCAACCATTTATGCCAGACCCCACCATGGGCATTTTAGGTGTATTGATTTAACTGTAGTAACATCTCTCTGAGAAGGTCATGAAGGTTCTAACCTTGGGCTTCTTGTATAATGCTGGAACTACAGAGTATTTCACTATCTTCCCCCCACATTGCATGGCTACTAAGTGGAGGGGCTGGGAACCCAGAAATCCT
This sequence comes from Enhydra lutris kenyoni, assembly GCF_002288905.1. NCBI lineage: Eukaryota > Metazoa > Chordata > Mammalia > Carnivora > Mustelidae > Enhydra > Enhydra lutris. The sequence continues at coordinate 12,033,582 of NW_019154117.1, forward strand.
GGCTCTCGGGTTATGTACTTAATGCCTTTTCTATTTTGAGATGACCTCAGTCCCCAGGTCCACGGCTTGCAAAATGCAGCATTCAGCAGAAGATACAGAACCTTCCTGTCAAAGCATGTTTTCTCTGCCTGGAGAGGCAAAACACACAGGCAGGAGACAAGGAAACATCTTTAAAAATGGTGATAAAGTTCAAACCTTTTTCTCTGCTTCACCACAGCTACTGGCAATAAAAATGAAGAATAAGAAAGCCACTTTAAAGGGGCTGCCTAGAGCCTTGACAATTCAATAAGACGCCATAAACCAGACAGTACAATTTAAGAGTTTATAACAAGATAGAAGCTTTCAGTTCAAGTTATGGGATAAACAGGTCTTGAAAGGTGACTCCCTGGATCCCTGTTCCTTTATCATGTGTTCTTGGGTCCAAAACACTGTGCTCGGTTTGAAACAAAGGAACGCATAATCCACTCCTCTCTGTCCTGAGCTGTTTCTGTCACTGATGTCAGCGTGTTCAACTGTGTGTTTGTGTGTGGACATATTTAAAAACAAAACAATGCCATAAGATGCACAAAAGGGGTTTCTTTTCCCGGAAGAGCAGATTTTAGGGCTACTCAGTTTTCTTCCTATCATGTTCCAAATGAGCTCTGGAAATAGAAGGAGCACAACTGTCTCTCTCCAGCAATACTGTGTCTCTGAAGCTTGCCTATCTCCAAGCTCTGTAAATTACATTATGCCTTACATGAGGTAAAGGGAGGAGGTGCCTATATTTGCAGGAGACCTGTAGGACATACAAATAACTGGCCTTTAAATGTTCTAATTTGGCAGCAAATACATGCCATGTTGGTTTTAAAGGAACTGCTCAGCTCCGGCATCCTCCTCCCCGATGGGATCACCCGATGTACTTCTAACCGCATTGCCTGTGTTCAGCCTCATGGCCCCTGCTCCCAGCAACTTCCTACCACAAGTTCATCCCCTAAATCACCTCGTTGCAGGGGCCCTGGATCCAGATCAAGCTCAGTGGTCTATCAACTTGAATTTTTTAAAAAAATCTGTATTTTCACTGCTATCTAATTGAAATTTAGCATTCATTTCTGTCAAGAATGGAGACAACATAGCTCAGTATTATTTGTTGTAGCAGTGACCTCTGTCACCAAACAAAATCAGAGACACCTTCCTATCTCATTGTAGCTGCAGTAAATATCCCCAAAGAGCATGCATGCTCACCGCCACTCAAAATTATCATAGTTATTAGACTTGCTGCTAGATCTTATTATTTATTACCTTGAATAGTGAAGCACATCTATTAATAGATGACAAACTTTTTTTTTTTTCTAGATTTGGATCACTGTATTTTAATGTAATTGGTCTCCTTGGAAATTCTAGGTGTCTCTCTCTCTCTCTCTCTTTTTTTTTTTTTTTTTTTTCCAATTCCTGAGAAGGGATCTCTTGGCCTTCCCAGACTGCTAAAACGGAGTTCCTGGCAAGCACACACAAGAATTAAGAACCTCCACTCTGGATCTTTCTAAAATAAAGTTCTTATCATGTTATGTCCTTAAACTTCCTTATGGGGAGCAGGTCATCTTCCTAAGAGTGTCCAAACCCTCTGTGGCTCACAGAAAGCCTTGCCACCTGTGTGCTAAGCCTGGTACTCTGCAATTCATCTGTTCCAAATTGTTTCAAGCTCCCAGTTGCACTGAACCATCACAACTTCCGTTTGTCTCTGGGTGCCGGTCTCTCTGATAAAAAAACATCTCTCACTGACTGCTAGCAAACTCCTACTCATTCTGCAAGACCCAGCTCAAAGTTACCTCCTTGAGATACTCTGACATAAGGACGCTTTACCCCTTCCACACTCGGGAGAATCCCATGTTCCTTTGCTCCGCTCCTGCACATGGCACCCGTGTTACAGCCCCTACCACAGGGCATCATGGTTGTGGACATACAGGTCTCCTTAAGGGTCTGGGAGTCTGGGAGTTCTTAGGCTCCAGTGGCACCCAGCACACCGCAGGACTTTGATGCCCCTGAGCCAGACTACTGTCCACGAGGGGTATGTGAGAAAATAAACTCTGAGTTGGCCCCAAAGCTGGTTTCATGGCAAGGGTAGGATTCTCAGCTGAGGTGAAATGGGACTAATTTGTCTTGCTGATGGCATCTTTGTGAAGCACAGCCGTTAAATTCCAACTGAGTGCTGGGTTCCGCCAGCCCCTCTGGGTGGATTCATTTTTATCTTCAGAATGCTAAGGAAACTTCTCTGGTAAAAGAACCACAGTCAACAGATTAACTCTTTGTGACAGCTCCAAGTGGGGTTTCCTCCTGAAGAATTCCATTCCTCTTTATATACATAATTTGTTCATCTGCTCATTCGCTCAGCAAACATGTCCAACGTCTATGACCTGCCAGGGACTGTTGGGGGGTACTCAGCAGTGAATGAGTCAAACCCTGCCCCTGTTCTCATGGAGCTTACAATGTAGGGCAGTGCTGTCCAACAGAACTTTCTGTGATGATAGAAATGCATGTATGCATTGTCCAATATGGTAACCACTCGCTGTATGTGGAAACAGCCATATGTTGACAGCGGGCACCATACTGTCTGCAGTGCAGGGTAGAAATGAGTATGTGAACAAGTGTGTGAATAAATGCCTGACAACCAGAAACACAAGAACTCCCCCAGACACCGAGGAGTGCCAGTGCTGAGAACTCGGCCAATGGCGAGTCAACAGGCTGTCAGATAAAGTTCCTTTGAGGAGGTGACATTTGAGCCGAGAGCTGAGTATCAAGAAAAAATCGGTTCTGGGAAGAAACGGACAAAGAAAACTCAAGGCAGAGGGAACAATTACAAACTTGCAGGAGAGATGTGCTTAGACGGTTTGAAGGACACGGGGGGGCAATGTGACTGAAGGAGGACATAAGGTCAGAGGAGGGCTGGCGCCCCTTTGGATCTGAAAATCAGTATAAGGAGTTCAGATTTGTTTTCCAAGACCAAAGGGAAGTCATTGGAGGGGCTTCAATAAGGGGACAGCATGGCCTTATCCACAATTCATAAAGCTCATGCTGATGCCTACATGAAGAATGGATGGCAGAGGGACGCCTGGGTGGCTCAGTGGGTTAAAGCCTCTAACTTCAGCTCAGGTCGTGATCTCAGGGTCCTGGGATCAAGCCCGGGGTCGGCTCTCTGCTCAGCCAGGAGCCTGCTCCCCACCCCCCCGCCTGCCTCTCTGCCTACTTGTGATCTCTGTGTGTCAAATAAATAAATAAATAAAAACGGATGGCAGAACGGAAGCCAGGGGTCCAGTCAGAATAATTACAGTGACCCAGGTGTGAGGGGATGATGGTTCTGTATTAGGGTCATGGTTATGTAGGTAGAGAGGAGTGAGTAGAATCAGTATATATTCTACAAGTGAAGTCAACAAAATTTTCTGGACTGATGCAGAGAGGGGACCAAGAACAGCTCTTATATTTGGGGCTTCAGCAATGGCGTGGATCACGCTATTGATGGGATATGACTGGAGAAGGAGCCGATGGGGGAGGCAAGAAATGGAGAGTTCAGTTTTGAATATGCCAAGGGTAGTACCTGTTAGACATCCAAGTGGAAATGTGACGTCTTGAGTTCTGAGGAAATGTCAAGACTGGGAATGTGGGTCTGGGACTTAACCATTAGAGATGGTTTTTGAAGCTGAGGGGCTAGAGGAGATGACCTCTGGGATGGGTACAGGCAAGAAAAGAGAAAGCACTCCAGGAGGACCGAGCATGAGCACTGCCTGCAGAGGGTGGTTTTTCCCTTCAGGTGACGGTCACTCTCCCGTTGGGGCAAAAATGGGCTCCAAGGGCCCAGCCGTCAGTGACCCAAACTGCACAACACAGAGCTATAGTTTGATTTTTGCTCTGGGCAAATACGTACAGTCAGGGAGAGAGAGAACCAACCATTACCAGCTGCTAACTATGTCCACCCACAAGCCCTTGAAGATTAGTAAGAGCATCATTTTTTCACAGAGAATGTAATGAGAGAACAAATATGCAGTCATGGAGACCCGAGTTAAAATCCCAACTCTACCCTTATAGGTTAACCCTTAAAAGGTTACCCTGCATAACCTCAGACAAGGTATTTAATATTTCCCAAACTTCATCAAGAAAATAAAGCTGCAGAGAGACTTAGGTAAAATAATGCATAAAATCCCAATGCCTAGTACATAATAAATGATCAAAACGTGTTAGCTATCCACACAAAACACCCCGACCAGTGTTAGTAATCCCGTTTGCTGTGCACCACCCCTAAGAAATGTATGCAGGTTATGCAACCCTGAAGCTGGTGATCTTCCTTCCCATGGGTCCATGACTGTGCTTGAGAGCTACCTGACATTGGCTTTATCCCTTCTTTGTCTCGTTGAGTTCGCTAATGTTCCCTAAAAATAGTTTTTTAATTTAACTCACTTTTTAAAAATTGGACAGTGCTCTTTCCTTAAACTGGTTTTGCCTTCTGCTCTGAGAGAAGCCAAGTATTCAGTCGGATATGTCTCTCTCAGATAGAAGTCTGGGCAAATTCTTTCCCCCCACTGTTTCCCCATCTCCTCCTCCCAACCCAGCTCCCTTCTCAGGGGAACTTCCCCGGCTTGCGCAGCATCCAGAGCCTGCCAGGGAAGCCTCGAGCCTGCTCTTTTCTCAACCTGCAGTGAGACATGTGGATCAGCTACGTTCCTGCTGACTCTGCTTTCCCTGTGCGTTCTGTTTAATAAACCTCCAGCCACTCTGGATGTAAGAAACAAAGAGATGGCAGACGGTTTATTTATCCCTACTGGTCAGTTAGAAACCTGCATCCAGCCCGATGTGGTCAGCTCCTCAACTCCCTTCCCTGCTTTCTGAAGAGCGTGTTTCTCCGCCAGTGATTCGCTGGATCCACGCAGACCCTCCGAATGAACCAGCCCCGCCGAGGCACGTGCGGGGGACTTCGGCAGGACTCCGCGTGTAGGCATCCACGGTACCTGCTCCCCCTTCTGTGTGTCTGCGTGTGTGTGCATCTCATCAGCATTTCCCTGCCTTAGGCTTGGCCCACAAGTCTTTATGGTGTGACACGTAGATGCTGACCCTTTCTTAAACAGTCAGCATTTTCTCAGGGTAGAGGATCTAATAAACTTACTTTGAACTCCCTTATCAGGGGTTAGGATTAATTCAAAAATGCATTTGAAATCAGCAGTTCAAGCAATTTTTCTCTACATCGAGGCATATGAGAAGTAGAGATGGGTCTCTTGCTCGTTAACCCTTGCCTTTCCTAAAGTGCACCTGTTAGAGGATCACTTTTTTTATTTTTTTAAATTCCCAACAATGTACTCTCCAAACCCAATACACTGGATCCATTTGTCTTTATGCCTCCCTTTCCTTTTGGCATTTATCATCCTGGCACATCAAGTCCTTGTATCAATTAGGAAAGACATCTGGCGGGACTTTTTGAGACTTTTCCTCCATTAGGTTATGGCAGAATGTGCTGGAGAAAGGGAGCTGTTGCTTGCCCAGCCATTGGGAATACCACAGCAGGACCCGTTTGTTTTAATTAGCTATGTCAGAGGTTCCTAGCATCTTTCCAGATGTGTGGGCAAGGTGGCGAATAAACTCAGCATTCCACACTCCTAAAAATCAATTGCTCTAAATAAATCCCTGCAAAACCCAGCCACTGTCTGCCCCCATACTTCCCTGCTCACACTTGGGCTTAGGTTTCTGGACTTATTTACTTAACTGTCCTGCCTTGGTGTCTCAACTTTCGTTTCTAATTGCCACCGCTTCAGACAATTTCAGGAAGAAACTTCCATCTTGTCGCTTTTTCCTAATTCCCTGGGTCCCATTAGCTCTGTGTGTCTCTTTCCTGTAATGCAGAACGCATTTTTTTGAAACTGGCTGGCTCTTGTTTACCCCAGGGGACTCAGAACGGCTTAAAAGGGCAACTAATGTCTCATTCGCTTTTATAATCACAGAACCTGCTGTCACATACACTGACGGCACTACATCGTTCAGCTAACAAAAGGTCTTTCTTGATCATTTCAGGTACATGACCAATGATATCTTCATCTCAAAAAAACTGACCACATATCTGTAGAGACAAAATTCTGCCTATCATTTTAAGGAGTTAAGGACTTGGATCTACAGTCATGAACTCACCATGAACTCACCTAGAGTGTGAAGTCCTAGGTGGTGAAATACTTGGACCCAAAATATTTGGAGTGCATGGGAATCTGGTTAAAAAAGGGGGGGTGGGTTCTCTCTTTGTTTCCTATTCTATAACGACACCAGAGGACTCGGGCTACTGAGGTCGACTACAGACAAATTCTGATGATCAAGCCAAGTGAACAAGATACCCAGGAACATTTGTTATGTTGGCTTATGAAGACATGATGAACAAACTAGGATGGTAAATATAGGGTCCCACTTTCCAGTTGCATCCCAGGGCCACTGCGATGGAATGGTGTCTGATGCTAACGGTGACTCACTGGCCGAGTCACAGGATTCAATCACACTAATTCCACACCTTGAGTTCAGTTCCCCGGGGCATTTCTAAAGTACTGAATACTATCTGGTTTAACAGTCTGTTTGGAATTTCACTTTTCCCTTTCCCTTCAACAGCGGCTTTAAGCTTTCTTTCATTGGGTTTGTTGACTATCTGATGAGGTTTCCTCCGAAGTTTTCACACTGATCATCTCGAGTGTCAAAGCAGCTAAAATGTGAATTAAATTTGTTCTGGTCCTATTTGACACCAGATGTGGAAACTACTCTTTTGGGTCTCAGGCGTTGAGGGTAGGGCTTGCCATTCTTTTCACAAATGAGAGCAACCTTCTAATCAGCCATGAATATCCCTTTGCTAGGGGTTTATGAGTCCTGTTCCTTTTGTTTTCCTCCCATGGGTAGTACTGGGGCTTCTTCTGCCCTAATTCTCTTTAATGCTCTATGAGTATGGTCAGTTGTTTTTATCTAAGAAGGACTAGATGGACAACATACTTTCTAACAACAGACCTCAAAACTGTTTAATAACTTTAGGAATGTATTGTCCGTTCTTTCCTTCTCCTCCCTGTGTCTTTTTTTTTTTTTTTTAATACTCATTCATCTTAATACTTTTCTTCGTTTCTCTTCGGCCTTTTCAGAATTGGAGTTTCCCACATTCTTTCCCAGACTACCATTTCCAGTATTTTTGGACTCTAGTAAGTCAGGGTAGAGGGCTTCCCCACAGCTTTCACTTTCCTCTTGAAAGGATAAAATGGCTTCTTCCCCAGGGCTCATCACTGTTGTCTCTGTCCATATGATGTTCATATCACAAGCGCACTGTAGGTATTGGACAGCTTTCCAAGTTCAGGGTTCCTGGGTATCGATGTTAGTTATAACGCACTGTGGATTTCTACTAGAAATTTCACTTTTTTATTTTTGTGCATTTCTTGGATGAACTTGCATGACCCGCCTGATCTGCTTCTGTGTCTACTTTCTTGAAAGTGGTAGTAATTTACAAAATCTCCACACTTCTTTAATACCCACTAAACAACACCCAACAGGATCTCTCAAGCCTCCCAGCAGAATATCCCACATCCCACAGCACACAGCCCACACGGTGACAAGAAATACCTTGTCCATATGCCTTCGAGCCTGTTCCTATTGTTCTGGAGGTATGGCTGTTGCTGAAAAATTCTATTTTAAATTTTTTCTCTATTTATATACTCCATACACAATGTTTCTGTTGTATTTCTCTATGTCAGGCTTTTTCTTATCCTGATATAACCTCTGTCATGGAATTTTATTTATATCACTATCACTATTTTTAAATTGTTTTCTCGTACAGTATCCTTTCCCTCTTTCCCCTTCTGTTTACATTGTTGCTAGGAGAAGGATACATTATTTACTCTGAGAACTGGGAGGAAAATGCTGTGAAATGCACAATTTCACAAGCGTGGTTTTCAAGGCCTAGAACTGCACTTCCACCTGTTCTAAAATAAGGGTCTTTGCATCCTGTTAAAATGTAGCTTTCTATCTTCTCATCCCGTCACGCCACACAGTGCATGCACCTCGTTCATACTTTTCATCATTTTCTGGTTGCGTTCTCGGGATGGAAGAGATAATGTGGGAGAGGACAGCCACGTTTAAAAGACAGGGGTCTAGCAGAGCTGCCTACTGCCACCTTCCTGATAGCCAGTGCCTCCTTTAAGCTCCTTGGTTCCTTCCAATTTCACCTCAAATGGTTCTCCATTTTTCTTCCATTCTGGTTGCCTTTTGGGGCATGCTGGAATGAAAGCACTTGGCAACAATGAGTCAGAGTATCTGGCCCGGCTCCCACACGGCCTCACTAGGAAGAACAATGAAGGCACTGACCTAGTAATGTGCTGCCCATCACACCTGAAGGAGATCGCGTCTCCGTTTTCAGCTGAATTGACTTTCCCAGCAGCGTGAACAGGGCAGCCTTTGGAGACCCACACCTTCTTGCTGGGACTCATTCACGCAATAATAGCTCATTCCAGAATTCAGCATCATACCTACAACTGACCAGGACCGGGCACGGTAGTTCCTTCATGTGACCGTGATCACAAACACCAAGCAGAAGGGATGATCCCACCTGGGACGAATCCAGAAGAGGGAAATAGAGGCACCTTTACTTCTCTTCAAAGGCAGAAGGTAAAGAGTTCAGGAGGTGACATCAGGGGAAGTGAAGGGCTGAAAACTCCAGTATAATCATTCCTCCATAAGCATGTTTCTTGAGAACGCTTGGCTACCACACGTAGTATCGTGAATCTGGCATACTTTGATGGCCCGTTATTTTTGGCAAGGTGGCATTTTAAGTTTTTGTTTCTTAATCGCAGAATGGACAAGCATAGTGTTTCACTCCTGTTGATGCTGGATTATTTTTATTCTCCAGCACCTCCCAAAGTCACACTAGAAAAAGGTACATTTTCTGGGCACTCCTCCTACAGACGGTCTAAAATATCCACGGGGGTAGCATTCCTACTGCTTTCAGGAGCATCTGAAACCATCTACTGTGATATTCGGCAGGACGCACTCGGGGCAACATGTGTTCTTTCTCTCTGTCTTCAGCGCTCAGGCCGTTTTTAAAGTTAAAGCCCTGTGCAGGGGGAGGGGCCAGGCCAAGCGTCTAGTTTCATATATTGCAACAGCCTGGTGGTTTTCTGATCTCACTTACCCTGAGAAAGCTGTCAGGGATGGCCCCTACAGAGACAGCTGACCTAAATTATGAGTTCTTTCAGGGAAGGGAAACCCCTTTAGGACAAATAGGAAGCCATCTTTCAGCATAATGTATTCCCATTGGGAGCAAGTAAACAGTTTACTGTTCAGTTCAAAGCAGTGAATTCAAGACACAGAAGTTAGTTTTGGCTCAATGTGACCCTAAAATCAAGTCAAATGGCATGAGTTTACAATTCAGAGCCTTAAGATTCTATTTGGCTGAACACGGGGGTTGAAGTGTTGATTTCCATCTCATCTTAGTTATTATCTTTTCTTTGGCCACTTCCAAAATACTGCTAAATTCTGGAAATAAAATAAAGAAAGTGCTAAACTGGTTTTCAGATCCATGAGCCGCCTCTTGGTGCAAAAATAATCCCCTGAGGTGTACTGGTAAGTGAAAAATAAATTTTAAGTGTATACGTACAACTGAAGGAAATTCTTCTCCATCTAATCAAGATCTTGAGAAATTCAGATTTGGTTTCATAATTTATTTGACCTTGCTCTGCCAATTAACAGTGAAACTTACCTGGTTTTATTACCTTTAGAGCTAGTTAAACACAGTTTGCTGATTAAGTAGCCTCATCGTCTATCATCATACAGGAAAGGGATCTTGCCCTTTACTTCATTAACCAAGACCCCTCATCTAGTTTAGAAGCTGACAATAAAATGTGCATCTGTCATTTAGTTCATTGGGTGACACAGCTTGAAACATCAACTGGGCTCTTTTTCCCATTTTTCTCACTAGCATGAATAGATGACAATCTTCACAGAACCAGGATAAATTGCAGTCACCCTGTCCTCCCATCCTCTTGTAGAAGAAACTGATAATTGTCTGGTAAGTTTTGTTTCTAATCAACTTAATGCCAGCTAGATAACAAAACATCTTTTCTTCTTAGAAGGGTCTCGATGAATTTCATGCCAGATACAAAGTTGAGAGTTTGGCAGCCAAATTCCCTCTGTTCTACTGAATTGCCTTCCATTCTGATCAAAGATTGGTGTAGAATATATGGGGGCAGTGTCTGGTGGATGGGTTATTGAGTAAATTCTGATTAGGGCTTTGGAACCCAGCCCAGGCTGTGCTAGGCGGTATGGTCTGACAATGCCCACGTGTCCCCAGATGTCAGCCCTATGAAGAGTTCTAAGTCTATATAGTCACTGTGCCTTCTGATTCGGTTTATAAACCCGAGGAAAACACAGAGATAGAGAAAAAGTCATTATTCTCCCTCAGGTTTCTCTATTTTTGTTTTATTAAGGTCATTTTAAGCTTCACTGTATCTCAACAAACCTGAGATTTCTGGTCTCTCATACTTGTAGTATCAGAAGTTTCAATATTCCTACTGACCCAAATGCATTCCGAATAGGCATGCTGAGTTACTTCTAAATGTCTTCGTAGCACACAATGTCCATTAAGGTGCCTGTGTGGTTGGTGGGGGGTGGGGAAGGTGGGGGGGGGGTTGGGGGAGGCACAATAGAGGCATTGTAAAAAATAAAACCAAACATTCTCCTTTCTTCTTTTCTCCTGGAAAACCATCAAGTCCCTAGCCCTGAAAGATTAGCCTTTTTTGATGTTGAACCAAAGCAAAGCAAAAAAAAAAGGGGGGGGGGCATTCTGAATGGAAGTGGGAAGGTACTGTTGATTTTCCCATGTCCAGGCAGCTATCGTGATTTCTAACCCAAGGGGGAGAATGAGACACATGGCATCTACTGTGTGGTGTCAGCAACTTGAAACTTACTCACGTCTCTTTTCCTGTGGCTGCTCAGTTGGCAGGGGCATCTGTGAGAGAGGTGGGAGCTGCCCAGGAGGGCTGTGCAGAACCATAAGGAACAAAGGAAATACCTTCCGGAAGCCTCAGGGGAACCAGACCAGGTATCAGGTCTTGGGTGCCCCCTTGTGGTTGCCATGCCAATACAGAGGGCAGAACTGAGCAGTGGGAGGAGGGGGAAGTGAAAAAAAAAAATGCAATCTTTTTTCTCACTCTTCCATTTTCCTTTTCTGTGTTCTAGCCACACTGGCTTTCTTCTCTTAGTTCCCGAATGTGTCCTACTTCTTTCTTGCTTTTGTTCTTCACACAAGCTGTCCCCTGTGCTTACAACACCATCTCATCCACCCATTTGCCTAATTTTTTTTTTTTTTTTAAGATTTTAGAGACAGAAAGAGAGAGCATGAGCAGGGAGGGGCAGAGGGAGAGGAGAGACAAAATCTGAAACTGACTCCTCACTGAGTGTGAACCCCAGTGCAGGGCTTGATCCCACAACCACAAGATCATGACCTGAGCCGAGATCAGGAGTCGGACGCTTAACCGACTGAGCCACCCCCGTGTCCTTCCTAGTTAATTCTCTCCCATCCTTCAGAGTTCACTTCGACATCATTTCATCAAGGAAGCGTTCCCTGACTCCATGGACTAAGTAATTTCATGCACTGCACACTATAAGCAATTATCAGTTGCTAAAAATACTTCTCGAGATTGAAATTGGAGCCAATGGTTTTAGCTTTTGAACTTTAAAGAGGAATGTCAGTCTCTGGGAAACTAATACAAGAGACTGCATTTCTTTTTAATGAGAGCTCTCAGGGGAAATGAAAGACCAACGTTTTAGACACACAACATAATTATCCTATATTCATGTTTTCACTAAAACTGCATCCAGTATGTTCATCATTTTTCTCCTTTTCTCCTTCCACTATATATGTCTGTTCTTTAGGAACCTCACTAGGTTCTTTTGTCCCCTACCACACCTCAACTAGAACAGGCATCAGGGAATGTTTATTCGGTCAGGATGACAATTTTTTTACCTTTAAACATTATTAAAATTTAGGTGTAAATGTCAGTGAACTACAAAGTAAATAAAAGGCATAGGTCTACTTTATCTTTTATTCTGGACATCTCTTGTATCTCTCACATTTTTATTTGAGTAATTTCAAATCTGCTTTTGAGCTGGATAGTACAATGAGCACCTGTGTACCTTTATCTATCTACACCTATCCTTTAGAACTCTTCGAATACAAGTTGCAGAGAACATGACTCCTCTTCCCTAAATACTTCAGCACGGACCCTGTTTACCATGAATGGGAAAATCCTCCCATGCAGACACAATACCCATATCACAACTAAGAATTTCACGTTGAAGAGTATGATTTAATATACAGTCCATATTCGAGTCTTCCAAAAATGCCTTTAATAACTGTTGTTGGATCCAGGACTCAATCGAAGATTAATTACCGCATTTGGTTTTAAGTCTCACCAGAGTTTATCTAGAACAGGTCCAGGGCCTTGTATATTTCTCTTTTTCTGGTCATTCATTATACTGACATTTTTAAAGAGTCCTGTAGTCTGGTATCTTGTGCGATTTTCCACAGTTTGCTTTGTGTGACTGTAGCTTCAAAGCTAAATTCAGTGTAAAATTTGAATCCTCTCAGTCTTGCTTTTTTTCTTTTTTCTTTTTTTTTTCCACTTGACATTATATCCTGGAAATCATTGTATCACAGTTCAGGACATTTCCCTCAATCTGTGTGTCTTTCCATATAGAGTACTTTGCTGTGCAAAGGTCACTCAAACATTCTTCTGTGGGGGGACATTTGTGCTGTTTCCAGTATCTCATTACAACAAACAGTGGTACAATCAAGAAATTTTGTTAAACAAATATATGTTTGTTTAAATTTATTCAGGTGAAATTCCAGGGTAAATTACTAGAATTGAAATTGCTGGTCAAAGAGAAATGAATGCTTATGTTTTGTAGATTGTAATAAACTCCCCTCCACAGGCGTGGTTCTATTTGGCATTCCTACTGACAACATAGGGTCTTTCTCTATAGACGCGCTAATAGAGCATGTTGCCAATCTTTTGAATTTTTATCAATCTGATGGATGAGAACTAGATCTCACTACAGTTTGATTTACATTATTCTTTTAGATAAACTTTGGTATCTTTTTATTTTAGAGACTATTTGCATTCTATTTTTTGCCGCCTGTGTCTTTTTACCATTTATCGTCAGGTTTTTGCTATTTCTTTTCCTATCATTTTTAAGAAGTTTTTTATATGTTAGGAGGATTAGCCCTTTGTGTTATATTTGCAGGTATCTTCTCCAAATTTTTTCTTTGATTTCAAATCTCACGATTTTTTATGTAAGATTTTTTACTTCACCATAATAAAACTGATAAGCTTCTTTATCTAATTGCATCTTGCTTGAGTCATAACAAAAAGGCTTTTCATACAGGGATCATATAAGAATTCACCCATGTTTTCTTCTAGTAGTTCCGTGGTTTCATTTTTTTACACTTAACCGCTGACACATTTGAAGTTTACTCTGCTACGTGGTGTGAGGTATGGATTCAATTTTTTGTTTTCTCAACACTATTTATTTAAAAGACTATCTTACCCCCAGTGATCAGAGATAATACTTTTTCATATACTTTATTTTCATATGCGTGTTTGTTTCTTGATTTTCCATTCCATTTTTTGGTTTGTGTATCTATTCATATACCACATTCTTCTAGATACAGAAGTTTATGGTTTGCTTTAATATCTGGTAGGACCAGTCTTTCCATTATTGCTGGTCTTTTTCAGCATTTTCTTAGTAATTACACATGTTAATTTTTCCATAAGAACTTAGCACTAATTTATCTATTGCCAGGAAGAACAAAACGTATTGTTTTGGAAAGTATTGCTTTTTATGTTAACTTGTTAACTTGTTTTAAGTTAACTTGTTAACTTGTTTTTTTATGTTAACTTGTTCACTTCGACTTTTCTGTCTTTTATGAGTGCTTTCAAGTTTTCCTCATTATTTTGGCAAATTTTTTTTTAAAGATTTTATTTACTTATTTGACAGAGATCACAAGTAGGCAGAGATGCAGGCAGAGAGAGAGGGGGAAGTAGGCTTCCCGCTGAGCAGAGAGCCCGATGTGGGGCTCGATCCCAGGACCCTGAGATCATGACCTGTGCCGAAGGCAGAGGCTTAACCCACCCAGGTGCCCCTGTTTCGGCAAATTTCTTGAAGTGTCTCCTTCCACTAGTTTTTCTAATAGCTTTTGTTTATATGCGTGAAAGCTAATAGTAATCATGTTTGTTTTATATTCTGATATCTTACTGGATTCTTTTATGATTTATCTTGGCTTCATTATGGAGATGCAAAGACTTTTTTTAGATATCCTGTTAATAAATACAGATAATTTTTATTTCTTTCTCAATTCCTCTGACTGTATATTTACTCTTACTTGATCTCATTGGCTAATGCATGCAATGCAATATTTAACAGTAGTAGGGTACAGGCCTTCATCCCCTTGTTCCTGATCTTAATGTGAATACCTCGTGTTTCCTTAGTGGTGCTGGGTTTGGCATACAAATACACAAATACATATACGTGCAGGTAATACGTGTATATACAAATGTATTTATACATGCATACATACATGGGTCTGCATATGAGAAGGGGGAGAGAAATGAGAAAAAGGAGTCATACCGAGGAAGGATCCATTAATTTCTATTTTGTTGATTTCTCTTTTAACTCAGGAATGGGTGGAAATTTTTAATAAATGCCTTTTGAATGGAGGTAATTGTATGATTTTTCTCCTTAGATCTATGGCTATGGTAAGATTTTATTAGTGGGTTTCCTGTTACTGAACCATCTTTGAATTTCCAGAATAAAACTTCCTTGTAAAAAAAAATTTTAGGTGCTATTGGGTTTTATTTATGATATTTGCATTTATATTCACATGTGAGACTAAACTATTGCTTACCTTGTTTTACTGTCTTTGTAATATTTAGAAACCGATACTATACTTGTTTCATAAGAATACTTCAGACATATTTGTTTTTTTTTATTTCTGTGCTTTGAAACAATGTAGGTACATTTGGGGTGACCAAGCCTTTGAAGGTTTAGTAGAATTTGCTTCAAAAAACAGCTAAAGGAGCATTTTTTGGTGAGGTGGTACTTTGGTAACTATTTCTATTCTATTTAAATTGGTCTAAGTTTTTTTTTATATCTCTCAAGGTCAATTTTGGCAAATTGTATTATTTTAGGGATTATCCATTTCAGCTAGACCTGTAATCTATTTGCATAGAGTAGTGCAAAATATCTCAAACAGTTTTAAAACTTTCTTGATTTCAAGGTGTTTACCCATTGCCATTATTAAAGAGTGTCCCCATTATCATGCACTTTGAATTTTATCTCACGTTTGTTCTGCATTCTCAATCAATAAAACCAAAGCTTTCCTTGTGAACACAGGCTAAGCAAAAAGAAAGCCAATGAACCAGAATTGTGTTGTTTAATTCACTAAAGACTTCTGTCATGCTTTTGCTCTGAATGAAATATTCATCTGTCACACTGAGGAGCAGGTTTTGGGTAGATCCCTAGATAGAGTGTCCTATGGCCTCATAAAAATAAATCAAAAGAGAGGTAAGGACATTCTGAAGATGTTACCAACCATACGTAGACTGAAGATCTTCCTAGCATCCCTTTTTAAAATTGTGGTAAAACACACATAACCTAAAGTTTACCTTTCTAACCATTTTGCAGTCTACACTTCCATGGCATTAAGTGCATCCACACTGTTCTATAACTATCGCCAACATCCATCTCTAGAACTTTTTCACACTGTACTCATTGAATAGTACGTCTCCATTCCCCTCTCTCTAGCCCCAGCCCCTGGGAATCACTATTCTACTGTTTTTCTCTATGAATTTAACAACTCTAAGTACTTCATCTACATAGAATCATAGAGTATTTGAGCTTTTGTGCTGGCTCATTTCACACAGCACCATGTCTTCACAGTTCATCCTCTTGGGAGCTCGTGTCAGGATGTCACCCATTTTTAAGGCTGACTAATATTCCATTTGTACATGTACCACATCTTATTTATCCATTCATCCGTCCATGCAGACCTGGGTTGCTTCTACCTTTTGCTATTATGAATAATCCTGCTAATAGCGGCACAAATACATGTTTAAAGTCACGTTTTCAATTCTTTTGAGTATATATGCAGAGTGTATGAGGAGTTGGCGAATCATACGGCAATTCAATTTTTAATTTTCTGAGGCACCACCGCACTGCTGTCCAGAGAAGCTGTATCATGTTATAGTCCCATCCACAGTGGAGAGGGTGCCAGTTTCTCTATGTCTCACCAACACTCTGTTATCTTTTGGATTTTTGTGTTGTTTTGCTTTTTAATAATAGCCATCCTGGTGGGTATGAAGGGGTATCTCATTGTGAAACATACTTTTTGTGCTTCTGTTGCTGTATTTCAGTATTACATTATTGTTATTTTCCATTATGGTGTAAGCACAAGATTCAGATGCAATCAGTTGAGCAGACTGGGGCCACTATGTGCCAGATATTGTGTGAGATACACTTACAGAGATTTTCACATTCAGTGCATATAGTAAACCCTGCTAGTTTACTTCTTGTGTAAATAAATCAAACAAATTTCCAAAGTATGCTCAAGGAGACCTGAATAAAGGAGTCTTGGCAGATCTCTGCTCTACTAAGTTTTCTGGTCTTCTTAAATAAGTTACTTAACCTTCTAAATAAGAAAGGAGAGGAAAAGGAAAATAAAGAAATATGGGACAAACAGAAAACAAATAGTATGATGGCACATTTAAACCGTAAATTGCATATAAGTATATAAAATATAAACAGACAAAAATGTAAGGGCTAATTTAAAGGGCACCCTGGATCAGAGAAAAACAAGCAAGCAAATAACAAACCAGCAAAAAATTCCCCAAAGAACCAAGAAACAACCATATGCTGATTATAAAAAACATATCATAAATACACTAATATAAGAGGTTTCAAATAGAAAGGTGGAAAACATATATGTATACACATGAAGCAAAGAAGAATATGCTAATATCAGATATATTAATATATATTGCTTTAATTAAAGCAAGAAGCATTATTAGAAATAAAGGTTATTTCAAAATAACAAAAGGTCAGTTCACATAGAATTAATGTTCATTTCTTAATTACATAGCCTTGATTTATAAAGCAAAAATTGATAGATACTAGTGAAAAAATACAACATATCTTTCTCCTAATAGAATAAGTGGGAAAATATCATCAAGGATATAGAAAACAACTAACAGACTTGACCTAACTAGCATACAGAGAACTCTACATCCAACAACTATTAAACATACTTTCTTTCTAAATGATAAAAAGAATTTCTGACAAAATTGTTCATATTCTGGGCTATAAAACAAGCTTTAAGAGTTTTTAAAAAATGAAATCAAATAAAAAGCTTCTGCCCAGTGAAGGAAACCACCAACAAAACAAAAAGGTAACCTACTGAATGGAGAAGATATTGCAAATGATGTATCTGACAAGGAGTTATTATCCAAAATATATAAAGAACTTACACAATTCAGCACCAAAAAAACCCAATCTGGTTTAAAAATGGGCAGAGGACCTGAATAGATATTTTCCAAAGAAGACATACAGATGTGAACAGACACATGAAGAGATGCTCAACATCACTAATGATCAGGGAGATGCAAATTGAAACCACAATGAGATGCCTCCTTATACCTGTCAGACAGCTAGAATCAAAAAGCTGAGAAATAACAAGTATTGGCAAAGATATGAAGAAAAACAAACTTGTGGGGGGCCTGTTTCTCCTTCTCCTCCTGGCTCATGCTCTCTGTCACATTCTATGTCTTTTGCTCTCTCAAATAAATAAATAAAATCTTACAAAGAGAGAGAGAGAGAGAAACTCTTGTGTATGCTTGTTAGGAATGAAATTGGTACAGACAGTGAGGAAAACAGTGCTGAGTTTCTTCAAAAAATTAACAATAGAATAACCATAGGATCCAGTGATTCCACTACTGGCTATTAACCAAAGAAAACAAAAACACTAATTCACTAATGTGTACCCCTATCTGTACTGAAGCATTATTTACCATAGCCAAGATACAAAAGCAACCCAAGTGTCCATCAATAGATGAATCCATAAAGATGTGGTGTCTGTGTACACACACACACACACATGCAGATATATATATAATGGGTTATTACTGAGCAGTAGAAAAGAAGGAGATCTTGCCAGCTACAACAATATGGATGGACCTAGCTGGTATTACACCAAGTGAAAGACAAATACACATGATTTCATTTATATGTGGGATCTAAAATCAAAT
Source organism: Enhydra lutris kenyoni (assembly GCF_002288905.1). NCBI lineage: Eukaryota > Metazoa > Chordata > Mammalia > Carnivora > Mustelidae > Enhydra > Enhydra lutris. Next base: position 12,051,902 of record NW_019154117.1, read on the forward strand.
GAATGGCGGACACTTGGGTGGCTCAGTCGGTAAAACATCTGCCTTCAGCTCAGGTCATGACCCAGAGTTCTGAGATCAAGCCCCACATCAGGCTCCTTGCTTAGCACAGAGTCTGCTCCTCTCTCTCCCTCTGCCTGCTGCTCCCCCTGCTTGTGCTCTCTCACTCTCTCTCTGCCAAATAAAGAAATAAAATCTTTAAAAGTAATTTAAAAATTAAGAATAAACAAAAAGAAGAGACAGACCCATAAATACAGAGAATGGACTGATGGTTGCCAGTGGGGGAAGGGGAGAGGATGGGGATAGGCAAAATGGGTAAAGCCGAGTGGGAACTATAGGTTTGCAGTGATGGAATAAATAAGTCATGGGGATAAAAGATACTGCGTAGAGAATATAGTCAATAGTATTATAATACTGTCGTGTGGTGAAAGATGGTAGCTACTATACTTGTGGTAAGTATAACATAATGTGTTAACTTGTCCAATCACTGTGATGTACACCTGAAACGAAGGTAACATTTTGTGTCAATAATACTTCAATTTTTGAAAAAATTAAAAATAAATAAGAAAGAGGGTGCCTGGGTGGCTCAGTTAGTTGATCCTGAGCCAAAGGCAGTCGCTTAAGTCCTGCATTGGGCTCCCTGCTCAGGGGGATTCTGCTTTTCTCTCTCTGACCCTCCCTCCTCTTGTGCCGTCTCTCTCTCATTCTCTCTCATATAGATAAAATCCTTAAATAAGTAAATAAATAAGTAAAAGGGGGGAAATAAACTCATGCAGATTTTTTTTCTGATCAAATGGAATTACAATAGGCTTCAATAATGAAAAGATAAGTGGATAATTTTCAATGTTTAAAAGCTGAACAATACACCTCTGAAGAACTCGAGTCAAATATAAAATAAAAATTAAATTATAAAATATTTGAGGATGACTTACAATGAAATAATAATATAATGTGAAGGATATATTTAAAGCTTAGAGAAAAAAAATTTATAGCCTTAGTTGAATATATTAGAAAAGAAAAAAAGCTTAAAAATTGATCCAAACTTCTACCTCAAGAAGCTGAAAAAAGAACAAATGAAACCAAGTAAAATAAAGAAGATAATAAAGATAAGAACAGAGATTAGTGACATAAGAAACAAACATAAAGTAAAATAAAGAAACCAAAAGGTGATTTTCCAGAAAGTACTAATAAGACAGATTGGAGGGGTACTAAGAAATAATACTTTTTTTCAGAAAGTATTAATAAAACAGATTGTGCATGCACAAGACCAAAACCAATGTTGTAAATGTAAAAGGGCCATTATCCTACAACTAATAAACACTGAAAACACAAAAGACACAAAAAGACACAGAAAAATATTGTGATCATTTTTATGCCAATAAACTTGAAAATTCAGATGCAAAGGGCAAATTTCCAGAAAAATGAAACACCAAAGATGACAAAAGAAAGAGAGTAAAATATGAAAATCCTTCATCTTTTTTAAGAAATGAAAGCCATAATTTAAAATCCCCTTACAAAGGAAACTACTGGCCTAGATGAAAATTCTTGCAAATATTTAAGGAAAACATGATGACAATCTTAACCAAATACTTCTGGAGGACAAAAAGAGGGAGTCTGTCTTCCAAATTATTATGGCACCAACCAAACCCAATACCGAATACTGACAAGAACCCTATATGATGAATTATAAGCCAATGGCTTTCAAAATCTTAGATTAAAATATGCTAAATAAAAAGTAAATCTAAGCCCATTGATATGTAAAAAGGATGCTACATTACAACCAAGCTATATTTATTTTAGGAATATAAGGGTGATTTAACATTTAAGATTTGATTGTTTTGCTACATTAAAAAGAGGTGAGTGGTAAAATTTGTATGATTATCTCTAAAATGCATATAAAGAACTAGGAGTAAGATATCTGTAATAGGATAAGGTATACCTTAAAAAAAGAAAAAAAACTATAGGAAATATATTCTTAATGATAAATAGTGGAAGCTTCCTTCTAAGAGTCCTGGTACAAGAAAGAGATGCCTTTTAACACCACTTCTACTCAATATTTTATTGGACATCCTGGACAATGTAATAAGGCAAGAAAATAAAAGGAATGGAAAGGAACGAATAAAATTGTCTTATGACTGAAAATGCAAAAGAATTACAGCAAATACAAAAAAATCTAAAAATAAGTTCTCAGAATTAACAAATGAAATTATTCAGGTCATTGACTAAAATGTCAATATACAAAAAAATCAATTCATTTCTATACATCACTGACACCTACAAAATGAAAGTTTCGTAAAGTCCTGTTTAAATAAAAAATCTTCAAATACCTAGTAATAATTTTAACAAAAGAAGTAAAAGAAGTGCAAGTACCCAGAAAACTACAAAAATATTTAAAGGTTTTTAAAGAATTAAATAATGCAGGGGAGGGGGGGATTTATACCATATCCATGGATTGGAATATTAATATTGTAAAGCTGTCATATCTTTGCAAATTAATCTATAGATTAAATTGAAATAGTACCCTGATTATAGAATTATTTGGAAATTCAAAGAACCAAGAATAGCCAAAACAATCATAACCTGGAAGACTTTAACCATCACATTTCAAGAATTAGTACAGAGCTACAGTGTGTCAATACAGAGTGTGCAAAGACAGACAAATAGAACAATGCAAAAGAAAAGCAGGTGTAGAAAAAGACCCACATATATATGGACAATTGATTAATGACTAGGGTTTCATTGCAGAACTTTGAGGAAGGGATAGTCTTTTAAAGAAATGGAACCAAATTAGTTGCATACTCATATGGAAAAATAAGACTCCTACTTTATACCACACTCAATAATTAATTTCATATGAATTGTTGATCTAAATATGAAAGGTAAAACAATAAAACTTCTAGATGAAACTATTAGGCAATTATTTCTACCATCTTGAGATAGGCAAATATGTTTTAAAGGGAGTAAATAACACTAATCCAAACAGAAAAGATTGATAAATTGGACAACATTAGGAGTTTGTACTTATCCAGACAATTTTTTAAAAATGAAAAGGAAAGTCACAGGACAATTAATTTGCAATACATAGTAACAATGAGTCACATTCAGAATACATAAAGAACCAGCCAAAAAATATATATGAAAAGGTCTTCAACCTCATTAATCACTAGGAAAATGCAAATTAAAACCAGAATGAGATAAAAAACATGTACTTGCCAATCTGGGTAAAATTAAAATAATTGTCAAGACCAAATGTTGGTGGAGGAGTTGATTAAGCAGAATTCTCATACATTCTCGTAAGACTATATAACAGTAAAACTTAGGAATACCCTTTATCAGTATCTATTGAACTTGAAAATACTCACATTCTATAAAACAGTAAATGCACTCCTAACATATGCCCAAAAGAAATTTATACGTAGGTACCCAAAGACATGGGAAAGACTGTTTATAGCAACATATTCACAATAGCCAAAAAGCCCCAAATACCTGTAAGAGCTGGAATAAAGACATTTTGGTATTTTAATTAAATACACACACACACACACACACACACACACACACACACACACACACAAATACACACTTGATAACCACGAAAATAAAATATGATCATATGGGTATCTCTCACAAACCTAATGTTAACTAAAAAAAGCTAGACCAAAAAATTAATATTGTACCTCTCAATTTATATAAAATACAAAATCAGGTAAAACAACTGTATAGTGTTGAAGTCAGGGTAATGTTATCTTTGGTGAAGGACTAGTGACTGGGGTGGTAGATAACAAGGTTTTGGAGGCACTGGTAATGTTCTATTTGTCATGAAAATTTATTGAGCTATAAAGTTATAATCTACACTTTTAACATATGCAAATACTTCAATAAAAATTTATTACAAAATGATTGACAATAGCAATGTAAGGAATCAAGAAATACATCATTCAAGTGTGAAGTAATATGAAATGTGACATAATTTCGAGTAATTGGTGGAGGTAGTCTATTTCAACTTGGCATTAGGAACATATGTGTTGGAATGGCCCAAGCGTTGTTACTGGCATAGTATAAAAATTCATAACTAAATATTCATAGTTTTAAAAAGCTGAAAATGTTGAGTGATTTTCAACTGTTCAAGTCCAACTGCAGACAATTATCATCTTAAAAAAGATTGCAAAAGTTGAAAATTCTGACAATGTTTAAGAAAAAGAATGCGAGGGCGCCTGGGTGGCTCAGTGGGTTAAAGCCTCTGCTTTCGGCTCGGGTCATGATCTCAGGGTCCTGGGACCGAGCCCCAGATTGGGCTCTCTGCTCAGCAGGGAGCCTGCTTCCTCCTCTCTCTCTCTGCCTGCCTCTCTGCCTACTTGTGATCTCTGTCTGTCAAATAAATAAATAATCTTAAAAAAAAAAAAAGAAAAAAGAAAAAGAATGCGAGGTAAAAGGTTTGGGGGAACAATAACGTCATCTTACAAAGTTGGGAGTCAAGAGATGAAGGTTCAAGTATGTCTTTTGAAGATGCACAGGCAGCTAGTGAACAAACTAGAAACAGTGGTTTAACCACAGGAGAAGGAAGAGGAAGAGGGAGTGGGGACTGATTTCAGTGAGCCAAGACCTATATGTCATAGCAGAAAAATGCGTAATATCAAAATGTGATAAATCAAGAGGTAGCCATACAAGCATATTATTTAAAGATAGAGTCAACATCCAAAAATAACCTAAAAAGAATTAGTCTACAGTTGTTGCCTTCTAGAGGTTGGCATAGGATGGGAGTAGATCAGGGGTTGTTGCTTTTCATTATAAAATAACAGTACAGATATGAAACTGTTAAAGCAAACTTGCAAAAGAATAAAGTGGAAGGAATCACTTTACCCAAAATCAAGTCTTACTGGATAGCTACATTAACCAAGACAGTGTGGTATTTGTAGAGGACCGTGCATATAGTTAATGAAACTGAATAGAGAATCCACAAACAGTCCACACAAATATGTCCAACTGGCTTTTGGAAAGGGTGTAAAAGCAATTCATCAGGAAGAACAGTTTTCTCAAGAGATAATACTAGAACAACTGGAATCCGCAGCAAAATGAGCAAATAAACAGATTAACTTTGACCTAAACCTTACACTTCATACAAAAATTAACTCAAAATAGATCACAGGCCTAAATGTAAACCATAAAATATAAAAGTTTTGGCAAAGAAAACTGAGAAAAGTCTTTGAAATCTAAGGATGGGTAGAGAATTCTTAGTCTCGACACCAAAAGCATGATCTATAAAAGAAAAAAATCATTTGAGGACTTTATCAACATTTTAAAAATTTTGTTCTGCACAAGAACCCATTAACGGGTCAAAAATACAACATACAAACTCAGAGAAAATATTTCTAAACCTCATATCCAGCAAAAGACAATTAACTGGAATGTGCAAAGAACTCTCAAAGCTCAATGGTAAAGAAAGAAAAAAACAACTAAATCCAGTTAGAAGATCAGCAAAAGACATGGACAGACATTGCACGGAAGAAAAATACAGACAGCAAATAAGCACACGAAAAGATGTTCAACATCACCAGACATCAGAAAAATGCAAATGAAAACCCCAGTAAGCTATCACTATGCTCCTGTCGGAAAGGTGAAAATACAAAATAGTGACAGTCCTAAACGCTGGTGCGGAACACATCACCACCCAAAATACACAGCAGAGTGTGGTTGTTGAGTGTGAGCTCTAAAACGGACTTCCTGAAGCCCAATACCAACTCTGTCAGTTATGAGCTGCGTGCCTCAGTTTACTCATAATACATGGATCCCAGAAGGTTCTCATGAAGACCAGAGAGGGTAATGTATCTAAAACTCGGAGAAAATTGCCTGGGATTCAGCCAGTCTTAGTGAGTTGTGTAACTGCCTGACCTGAGGGCATTTATCACATATGATAACAGAAGGTATCATTTTTCTCTTTTTTCTTATAATTTCCTGTGTTCTGAAGCTTCCACTCTCTGAGCTCATCTCACAGTGTCCGGAGGCGGGGAATTGCCTCTCCATCTCTGACTGCGAAAGTCATCTATCTGAAAGCATGCCAAAGCAGCACAGAATCGTGTAGGCAGCTGCTTACCCATCCAGGTACACACAGTCCTACTTGGGGTGAGAAACAGTTCATCAGTACATCCCACTAGAACCTGTTCCCCCTTTCCTGGCTCTCATTTCCAACGTATCTTTGTTTTAGTCCAGGGCAAATCAGAGGTAATTCTGTAGTTTCTTCACCCTCTCGGCACCGAGCAATCTGTCTAGTCTTTGATGGAGTTTAAATTCAACACTCACTGAAGCTCTCATCATCATTTCCTAGCCTGGCTGACCATTTTCTTCCTCATTTTGTACCCTCTTTGACTGATGAAGATTGACAGATGGTAATGATCTAGACGGAAGTCGTTGGCTCTAAATCCCATACAGACACCCCTGCTCGGCTTGTCACAGGTGCGGGAGTGGGTGCTGGAGTAGCCCTGAAGCCTGCAGAATGACAGCCCAGAGAATTCCACTCTATGACAGCAAGAGCTTTACTGGCAAGAACACATGATTCATGGAAAAAAAGAAATATATATATATTTTTTTAATTTATGGGCATGAGCTCTAGGAGACTCATTATCTTCTAATGAACCATAATATGGTCACTCCTAGGGAAAATATGATGTTGGTGGTATAGGCACATCTCTTCTTTAATAAGGACAAACACGGACTGGCAGCCATTGCTGTGGGTGTATCACACATAACACGCAGCCATGGAAACACCAAAAAAAAAAAAAAAAAAAAAAACCCCATACAGAGGGAACATCAGAATACAGTCCGTTGTGTGGCTCCTGTTAATGTCACGAAAAGAGATTTTGTCATCGGCAATGGTTGACCTCTCTGTCAGTAACTTCAGAAATTTAGGCATGTGAGTTTATCGTTTCTACTTTCCCTTCATGAAATCCCCTTAGAAACCCACCATTCACGCACTGAACTGTTTTGCGCCTCCTTTTTTTGATAATATTAACACATGTCATCTTCGGAGATGACCAGTTCCATATGTTTAGTGCTTGCTGTGCACGGGGTTCTATCACTTTTTCAACCTGATTTCTTAAGTCCAACCACCCTGGAGGAGTTCTGTGTTTCAGAATTTGGCTCAAAGAGCCATCTCCATCTTCTTTACACTCCCCAGAAGGTATCCGGCTGGTGTGTGCTCAGTCCTCACCTTCTCCAGTCAAGCGTCCCTCCATCCCCTGATCAGTTTAGTTCACACCGACTGAACCTCCTTTCTTCTTGTGTAAGGTCAGGCACCAGAAACATACATCGGACAAGAGCACAGAATGATCAGACACATCATACTCCAAACCAGATTTTCAATTTTTCCTGCTGGAACTCTTCCTAAAGTCTATCAGCTCTGCAGAGACATGGAAGAGTGGGGAACTGCCTACAGACCACTACACTTTGGGAAACAGTCAACAGTCACTTCAAGATACAACAGAATGGTTTTCTGCAAACCTGTTACCTTTCCCCATGAAAGCACATCTACCAAGTCTTACCAGGTCTTTTTGAAATCATCCTTATTACTGTGGCAAATCATTCTCTGGAGGAGATTAGCATCATCTCTAGATACAAAGATTGGAACTTTCTTCTTTTTTTTTTAAGATTTTTATTTATTTATTTGATAGAGAGAGATCACAAGTAGGCAGAGAGAGAGGGGGAAGCAGGCTCTCTGCTGAGCAGAGAGCCCGATGCGGGGCTCCATCTCAGGATCCCAGGATCATGACCTGAGCCAAAGGCAGAGGCTTAACCCACTGAGCCACCCAGGCGCCCCTGGAATTTTCTTCCTTTAAAAAAGATCACTTAAGCATACCCTTATTTATTTTTCTCCCTCTACCTTTTAATCAGTCTCTTTTATTTTGAAGTTAGTTTTTTATCCAGTTCTTTCTACCCAATTTCCTACCCAAGTTCTATTATCATCTCTTTTTTTTAAAGTCTGAAAACTAATCAAAAGCTATTTTTGAAGCCTAAGCCTCAAGAAAGATTGGCTCTATGTGGCACTTCTATGTAATCCCTTTGTATTACATGGCCACTAAGATAATGTATAAAAAAATTCATAGTAAGGCATGAGCTTTCTGGTATATTGTCAGTTAAAAAAGCACGTTATAAAACTTTATGCGTGGTATCATCCTACTAAAAAAAATAAATAAATAAAGCGTGTGCCTAAGAAAATGCTGGAAAAACATCCATCAAATAACAGTAGTTATTTCTGAGTGGGAAATATGGCCAATATCCATCCATAAATCAAACAAATAGAGGTTGAAATCAGTACCATTTTAAATGTGTATTTTAAAATATGCATCTTAAATAAAAATATCTAACTAATCAGATTTTAAAGTTCATCCAGCCTTATTCTTACAAAGCTCTTAATGTTATAAGCTATGATAGCATTATTATTATGTGTTGGTATATTATCTTCATCTCTGGGGGACTAAAATAAATAGGTAGATTCTAGTTTTATTTGCTAAATAGTTTTTTATGCATAAAATAAACTTATTTACAAAGAAAACATTATATTGAAATACTAAAATGCCAAATATTATTGTTAAAATAATAAAACAATAAATTGCTAGTAGAATAAAATATGTAAGCTTTTATTAGTATATTAAATATCAGTATCAGGTCTATTAACTATGGTAATTTCAAATTAGTGATGAATGTACTCTTTCTAAGGGGTCTCTAACACCTATGAAGTGAATAGAAAATATCTAAATTTCATTGGTGACAAAATTATATATGATATTGCTAACACTACTGTAGTTTGTTGTCTGCATTCATAATTGAATAAACTGATACATTTCAGTTAGGGGTTACTGAATATGAAGATGTATATATTTTTCCTATCCAATTTCAAAGACCTTATGAATTTAATCTTTGAATGCTTTGGGAGTCTATGGATTCCAGAACTCCTAAATTATAGCAAGACCAAAACATTCTCATAAGGAGCAAGTAAAAAAGTAAAATACTTATAGAAATCACCTTAATATTAATAAGAAAGATTCTTTAATGTGTTCTATATATTCACAAATTTCTAATGCCAAAGATTTACAAAATCCAGTATTGAATAAAAGCTACATATTGAAAGATGACTAAAATATAAAATCACACCAAATTAATATGTCTAAATTATATAAATAAAAAGTTCAAGATTTACCCATTCAAAACTCAACTACTATATGAAGATATGATAAAGTAAGAAAAATATCATAATAAAGTTTAGAGAATTTAAGCTTAAGGGGAAAAAAAGGAAAAAATCAATAGGTTTTTTAATACATGTATTCTTGAGAACAGTCCTTTAGGCATTGTAAAGTCTTTATGAATCAGATATATAAGGATGCATTTAAGAGGCCTTTTGGCAAGAAAGCACATCAAGTCAGTTCAGAACCTTACAGAGTAATGAGTTGAAATGTCAGTATAATAGGCGCTGATCGTAAATACTAGACTACTGAATTCAGAAAAGAAATATCTGGAAAATCAGAGTAGAATTAGGGCTATGGCACTGCTTTAGTGGGTCACTCTTATCATTTCAGTCATGTACTAGGATATACACTGATCTCTTAGCTACAAGGAGCTACTCTAGGGGTCTCCATACCTGAAATGACATTTGGAACAAGAATGTCTGATCCCCTTTCCCTTTCTACTGACTTGCATATCTATAAATAGAGTATAAAATCTCTTAGGACACAGAAACTAAATGTTAATGAATGTTCATGGTAGTTATCTTAGGCCCAAGAGATGGATTTCTTATTTTTGATTATAGTTTCTAAAGTTTGTTCAATGAACATACACTTCTTTTATAGTTATTAAAATTATTTAAGAACGATTTACCATCAATTCATTTTTAGGGATGACAGAGTCATCTATTTGGTAATAGTTCTATTTTTCCCTTATGACAAAATCCTCAGTTTTAATGCTGCTTAAAGGTTGCTCAGATAACATGCAGCTTTTTCTTGGCTAATCAGGCTAAATGGCATTTTAAGAACACAAAGCATTATTTTAGCATGGACAAGATTATTCATTTTGGAGTCTAGTGCAACATTAGCTTGGACGTAAAGAATAAACATATTAAGCTGTCACAGCAAATTCGTGAATTCAACACCCAGGAAATAGTCCATGCTATTTGGTAATTCTACTCGGGTTACAGAGATTGCATGAATATCAAGCTATTTTCTCCTGAGACTTTTTAAGTCTTGCATTTATTATACTGATATTGACATGAAACTCCTGAAAAGAAATTATGCAGACACAGAGTATTTACCGGTCACCAATGAAATTATAGGAGGTAAACGGTGAATTGCTGAACTCCTGGGGGATTCTGGATTTCAGCATCTCAGTAGTCTTTCTGAGATTATGTATTGTATCTAGGAAATATAATCTATTTCCTAGATTATATTCTCCACTGCTGCAAACTCACTAATTCAAATGGTCTCATTTGAATGGTCTGGAAGTTCAACAAAATGTTAACATTATAATTCTCACTTTACAGATGAAAAAAACATGACAGCTAACAAGAACCTGGGAGAAACGCTCACCTATTCTTCTGACTCAAATACACTGAATGCCAAGCAAATTATTAAGTATTAGAAAGACACACAGTCTTTGCCCTTCCAAAGCTTGCAATCGGATGCCGTAATACTAAGAGAACAGAATTCTGTCAGCCTGATTTGAGTCTGAATATTGGTTTCACCTCGTATTTCTCTCTGAACTTTTCTTAGCTTCAATTTCTTCATTTATGAACACAGGACAGTGATAACCCTATGCGAAGTTGCTACGAAAAACAATCTGAAGTACCAAGTGAACCCTTCAGTACAATAATGGTACTTAAGAAAAGTCAGATTCCTGGCACAAAGGAGATACTTAAAAAAAGCATACTCACTGGTGTTTTTGTGGTTGTTGGTATTTTTAATAATTTTTTAAAAGTATCATGCTAATTTATCTTCAAGGAGGGCCCTGGCATTTCCAAAGTGTGGTATCATTGGAGATTTACACTCTCTTTTTTCACATGTAAAAACCTGAACTTGAGGGGCACCTGGGTGGCTCAGTGGGTTAAAGCCTCTGCCTTCAACTCAGGTCGTGATCTCAGGGTCCTGGGATCGAGCCCCACATCAGGCTCTCTGGGCAGCGGGGAGCCTGCTTCCCCTTCTCTCTCTCTCTCTGCCTGCTTCTCTGCCTACTTGTGATCTCTGTCAAATAAATAAATAAAATCTTAAAAAAAAAAAAAACCTGAACTTGAGGGTCAAGGTTGGAGACACTGTGTTAATCCCACCTTCAATGTGTTTAGCCAGGTTCTTTCATAAAATCTGTTTCATGAACCCAATTGGAAAACCACTGAAATTTGACACTTGCTACTTATATACTAGATGGAAGATATCAGGACCCACCTTTGATGTATTTACTAATATCAGGGTTTTAAAACATAGACATCGGGTTACAAATCCACCATTAACTTCAACATATTACTGAAATACAGTCTCAATATTGCAGAAGTGAACAAACTAATATGACAGAAGAAGAGGAAAAATTTAAAAGTGAGGAAGAGAAGACAGTTATTTAAGTCCACATAAATGTAAATACTATTTTATTAACAAGGGATGATATAAAAATGTGCATAATGAAAAGATCTGGACCCATAGATTGCAAAAGCTATCTTCCGTGTCCAATTAACCTTGAATCTGAAAACGTAAGCGTTTCTTCCTTTCTACCACACCACTGTCTGGACATGTGTGTGCTCAAATGCTTTAAATTTGTTTTGTAGCAGTTTTTCTGTGATAATTTCTACTCTAAGCTTCAGCCTTTTGCCAGTGGATTTTGAAGTAATGAAGTGTTTTATTTTCTTATGAGAAGAGGCATGCTAGGTTGCTCAGATCAATTCTGAATTATAAAATTCCATCAAGAACGAATGCACATCTGATTTTTTTTTGACCTGAAGAAAGACTTAATTGTGTAGGTTTCGGAAAATATTTGTTGATTAGAGGAAAACAATTTCTTGAGTGTTAGAACCATGTCCATGGCTATTTATACCACAAGAGTTCTCAGCATATGGTCATTAACTAATGGTATTTCCAGAATTTTTAAGGAAGTAACTATCCTCCCTCTCAGAAACATTTTGCAAATTTGGATTAAATGTAACCTTTTTGAATTATACTCTATTATTTCCTGGGCTCCATCTCGCTATCTGTTCATCACAGTCTCTTTCACCTTGAGTAAAACCCCCTTCTTCACTTAGTGCCAATTATTGATCGTAAGCAGAGTTCAACAATCAGGTCTATTTCCCTTGGAGGCTTTGAGCACCCACGTGACACTCAGTGCTGAGTCATCTCCCCATCTCAAGCAAGTTGGCGCTTCCAGTCTCTGAAGTAAGAGGGAATGCAGGGGCTGAAGAAAAGGGGTCCTAGACTGTCATACGGACAAATAGCCAGAGTGAGTTGTTCTAAGAATCAGGCTGTCCCGAGAGCAAGGTCCCTGGGACATGGCTGACTCTAATATCTTCAAAGCAGTAACTCTACAGTTGACCTTCCTCTTCCTCCCTCATGGCAGTCACACCCCAGCTCTGCTTGGAACAATAGCGATCCCGTCAGCACTCCATCTGGCCAGTAAGTCTGAGTCACTGGCAAACTGAGAGAAGGTTTGGTGAGGGCTTCATGTTTATAGAGATCATTTATCAAATGACTGTATTTCACTAACATGAGCTTATTCACAAGATGAGGCAAGTCTCACTGTTTTATTCCATTGACTGAAACACAGGGAAAAGGAAGATGAATATATCATTCTGTGCATTTAGATGATTTTATACTGGGTCATCTGTATATCGGATTCACAAGTTGGGTCTCAGAGATACAAGGGTAAGTGGTATACAAGGGCGGGGTATGCAGCGGTTTGCTTTAGTTGGTTTTCAGTGGAAAGAGCTGAGTGGGCATCTATTCCCAACTCTGCACTCAGTGATGTAACCGTCACTGCTTGAAACTGGCTGTGATGGAGTCTTGATACCATGGAAATCATCACTACAAATCAGGGCATTTTTATATTTCTGTTTTCAGAGAGCTGTCCTGTTGTTAAATATACATCAGCACATGACTCAGTGTGTTTCTGTAGGTCTGTGCATGCACACACATTCTGGAAAATTAATACAAAATTAATCAAAATAACTTTAAAGACTGCTCTAGCTCACCCATGTATTGAGAGAGGATCAGCTATATGTTTTAATAGCTATAAACCTCAACTCTACTTCCTATTTCCTTTTGCTTATTCATTTTTTTATAGTGGGAAGTTGTTAACAGCAGACTAATCTCAACCTGTCGAGAATTCCAGTCCAATTCTTTCCCTTAGTAGGCCAACCCTTCCTTCGAACTTAACTAGAGTTATTCCAAAGCTTTTCCTATTAAGCTCATTTGTTTCTCTTGATTAGTAGAACCTTGGTTAGCAACCACTCAGCTAACTGTAATCTTCAAATAACAGGCATTTCATAGAATGTTGAGTGATCAGGAAGAGAAAGGTCAAACCGTTGTTTGCAAACTTTGCAATCTAACAACAAAAACAGTAACAACAGCAAGCCAGAAACTACTCTGCGACAGTTAGTATATGTCAAGAACAGGCACTAGAAGACACAAATTTGCCAATTCCTATATTCCATAAAAATAGAATATAAAAATTTACTCTTCAGGCATTTGGGTGGCTCAGTCAGTTAAGCATCTGCCTTCAGTCCAGGTCATGATCCCAGGGTCTTTGGACTGAGTCCCGCATTGGGCTCCCTGCTCAGCAGGGGGTCCGCTTCTCCCTCTGCCTCTGCCCCTCCCCCACTGCGTCTGTGCATGTGTGCGCACTCTCTCTCTCTCATGCTCTCTCTCACATGCTCTCACTCAAATAAAGTCTTTTTAAAAATTTACTCCTTCATCAAATCTTATGAAGGTCCATTCTAGTTAGGATCTCTTCAAGAAAAAACTCACAGCCTCTACCCTTGAAGAACTCAATATCTACTGGAGGTCAGATCATAAATTACATTGCAATATTTTTTACACAGAGATAAGGAGAAGATGTTTTATAAGTGATCTATTTTAATTAGATTTATTCTCTCCCATGTTAAAACTCAACTTGGTGATCAAATATGAGCTTTTTAGTGATTTGGAGATTTTGTTTTTCGGTTTTAATAAGAGACAAAACCAACCCTAACCATGTGGTCTGGGAGGGGTGGGTTTCAGACTGGATTTTTAGTCCCCCAACTTCTAAGCAGTTAAGGGGATCCCCCCTTTGCCACATACTTTCACAAAAATGGACATTAATTTATTAACCCTTGGTTGGCTGGAGGAGTCAGCTCAATATAATACCTTATTCCCTAACCAAACCAGCAACCTGAAGAGTAGCTGTAATTGCTTCCTATCCAGATGACAGAAAGCAATTTCAGTGACTGCTTTACTTAATTAGGATGCATGAAGCATGGACCTCCAGGTCACATCTCTGTAAATTATGCCTCTTCAATTTTCTTGAAAAAGCACTTATGTCTCAGGCACCTTGACACAGTTTTCAGGAAGACCATAGAAACTCAGGGCAACCACATTTCACTTATTTGTGGTTATATTATCTGCACTGCCTTCTGGTTTTCCCACAGAGCCCAGTTCATTTAATTATTTATCTCCACTTGCTGGGTATTAACTGGAAAATTATCAGTGAAATGCCTTCATTACACATTTGTTGGCACAATATGTTTGAAGGAATAGGTGAATCCATGAGGGCACTCCCTCAATTTACTTTGCCTGATGAGAGCTCCTCGAAACAGAAGTTTTTGGCCCCTTGCCCAGATTAAGGGTTGTTTTGAAAAAAGGCTAAGTTTGCATTAGTCTGAAGCAAAGCAGCTGCCTACCTTTATGAAGTGACTTTTGGTGGCACAGGGACCTGGACAACTCCTTTGTACCACGGGGATGTCACTAGGTGTTTCAATGGTTGTTGAAGACCAACAGATACTTTAATATGCATAAAAACACGTTCCAAAGACAAACACAAATTGGCCATTTTTAAATTATGCAACATTTAGGACAACCCGCTCCAACGTGACTACAAGCATTTAAGGCAAGAAGCTTTGATGGAGATATCAAGAAATATTGGATCCAGTTGCTGTACTCAAATAGTCCATGACCAGCAACAGCAGCAACAGGAGAAGCATCAGAAGTAACACAAAACTTTAAAAAGCACCCCATGTGACAAGGTATACTCTATTATGTATAACTCTACACTTACTTCCTTTTCTCTTACGGTACTGAGAGTTAACTGTACCCTGATCATCCAGCCTTGATCAATTCTTATGATGATTATTTCCAACTTACGATTGTGAGAAGAGTTTCAACACTTGGATACTTAGGCATTCAAGACTAGATTAATTTAACCAATTAGCAGCCACTGGCTCAACCTCAGAATAAGTCTTGGTATCCTGGGACATAGCATGTTTAAAGTCTGAATATATAATACAACTCCAGTGTTGTAACTGGATTTTTAATTTTGCTGGGTGGGATCCAGGAGTTTCCTAGAAGTCAGTGGGGCTTTGTGTGTTCATGAACATTTGTATGTGTATGGATGTGTGCAGGTGGCGTGTGGCTTCAAAGGGACAAGCTTATACACCCATGTGTGTGCACATGTGTACCAATGCACTGAGCACAGCTTTTCCAATGTGGAGTTACAAGACCGTCCTTCTTGTTTACTCGAACCTTCCCACTATAGCTGACTGTGTGCTGTGTGGTTCACTTCATTTCTCAGCTAACTGCCTGCAGAACTTTGGTACGATGAGGTCGGCACCCGCAGAAACCTCTCAGTGAAACTTATCACATCAGATCTAATCAGTAATGTACAAGAGCCCATTAGTTGTATAACACAAGCCAACCTGCTGCTCTCCCCTCCTGCCCACTCACTGTTCCACCGAGCATGATGGCACAGGAGAATCCTAATCAAGAGGCACCTGATAATAACATCAGTGCTTCTAGAAAATGGCATTTATGCATCCAAATAAGTGGTCCAGCCTATCATTCCTGCAGCTAAAGCTCTTACATGCTTTTTTTTTTTTTTTTCAGTCTTTTTCAGTCAAAATACAGTAGGGCTTACTGATTACAGGGGAATAGAGGTCTAAGAATTGATTTT
Organism: Enhydra lutris kenyoni; assembly: GCF_002288905.1. Lineage (NCBI taxonomy): Eukaryota > Metazoa > Chordata > Mammalia > Carnivora > Mustelidae > Enhydra > Enhydra lutris. Next base: position 12,068,054 of record NW_019154117.1, read on the forward strand.
AATGACCCAACTCAATTTTCAACAGTCTTAGCTTAGTAAGATAAGAGCTGGTGCGACAGAGTATGAAGTGTTTCCAAACAGATTTGCATTGTTGAGGGCCACGGGTCACCTCATTCTTTGGGGAGCTGGAAGAGAAGTGCGTCTTGGTGTACATTAGGACTTGAGAACACTTATCTGTGAACAATTGTAGTTCTGGAGAAGGATGGAGTTTAAAGCAATCTGAGATGCCTCTTGTCTTCAAGTTCAGATTCCAATTTCACCGATAAAAAATTAGAAGTTCAGAGAGGGGAGATAATTTATTCCAAGTTATGAAGCAAGGAAATAGAGGGGCACCTGAACGCATTTCTACTAGCCTTCACTCCGGTACATTTTTGTATTCATTATGTTTATCATATATCTGCCGCCAAGATTCTCTTCCTCTCTCCACCTTCCCTTCTCCCTTTCTCCTTCCCTCCCTTCTTATCTCTCCGATAACTCTCCCTCCTCTCTCTCTCTCTCCTTTCTCTTTCATCTCCCGACCATCCATCTATTTAACAATTATTTGCTGAGTACGTATTATGTGGCAGGCATAGTGTTAGGTACTAGGGATTCGGTGGGTCCCTGAACGGGCACACAGACACGTCAGGAGAAGGAAGTCCTATTTACAGTGAGACCTGAGGAAAGCCTGTTGTGGAATGGGGGAAGGTAATATTCTGGGCAGAGGAAATCATTTGTGCTGATGTCCCACGGCAGAAAGCTGCTCAAAGAGACCATTAGGGGGCTCTCAGCAGAACTGACATACCAGGCAAATGCAAAAGATTGTTTTTTGATCCAGCTTCAAGGTCACAGCCCCAGTCCCCAGGCCCACATTCCCTCTAGAATATTTTCACTCCTGTATACTCTTTAAACCGTGACCTAATCAATAAGGAAAAAAGACGCTGGCACTATAACCATGCACAGTGGTCTTTTTTTTTTTACCCGCACATCCCCGCACCCTTGGGCAAGCCCGTGTAGTCAGTGTGCTATACGAATTACGGATACTGACATCGGAGAAATCAGAGAATATAATTCTCACTCCAAACTTCCTGAGGCTTTGGTCTCGAGTAAATCTTTCTATGGCTAAGCTTCAGCTTTCTCATGTACAGAATTAAAATTCAAAACTATCATCCAGAAGGTAGGAAACCAGCAGGTTAGACTTGTAAAGAGCCCAGCACGGTGCCAGGCATATTAAGGACTCAACAAACACCCAAAATATTCAGTGAGTGGGTCAAAAGGTATATAATATTTTTAAAGTAAACGTTTTAAATCATACTACCAGTAGATGTTCTATAATGATACCAGTGGGTTTACAGAAATGCAAATCTATAACCTCTGATTAGATACTGCCAGGATGATAGAAAGTTCTGTTTCAAGAGAACATATTGGGACTAGAAATGCCAGATGTGGACACAGAAGGTGGAAACATGGATGAGTCTTTTGGGCCATAAGCTCGGTGAAGTCCACTCAACACTGTTCTCACCAACACAGATACACACACCAAGAAAGACCCCAGCTCTTAGCATTTATGAGTAAGACTCACCAACACTGGAAATGGAATGAAAAGCACTAAACTCCATCTCAGTTTTGTCTTCTGTAAATGGAGACAGTGCTTCATAGGGTGGCTTAACAGTGAATGAGAATATATAGAACATATTGGTATATCTTGTACCCGGAGCACCGTGTGTGATAAGCAGATGTTATACTCTTTTATTCTGGGTGTATGTGAAGGTCCTGTTTCAAAGTGCAGTGCTTGGGGATGCCTGGGTGATTCAGTGGGTTAAAGCCACTCCCTTTGGCTTGGGTCATGATCTCGGGGTCCTGGGATCGCTCTCTGCTCAAGTAGGGAGCCTGCTTCCCCCCGCACCGCCTGCCTCTCTGCGTACTTGTGATCTCTGTCTGTCAAATAAATAAATAAAATCATTTTTTTAAAAAAGTGCAGTGTTTGAAACGCTAATACTTGATAATTTGATTTTAATAGTAGTAACGCAAGAGCAGCCAAACGTTTTCTTTCTCCAATCCAACTTGTGGAGTTTATGAGAACTCATTTTTTCCCCTTCATTTTCAAGGAAGGGGGGAAGAGAGCAGGAGCCCCCATGGAGGGAAGAGAAAGCTTGTGTCTGTTCCACACAAGACTTTTAAGGCTTCTCCATTCTACTTTCAGTGATACACAAACAAGTTTACTGCCTGAGTAAAAGCAAAAGACAAAATTCTTCACATCTTTCGGCAGAAGCACATTCTGGTGGCCAGAGCTGGAGTTCTTCATAAAAAATAGTTTATCCCAAAGCACATACTAGTTCTCAGTCTATTTTAAAGATGAACCTTGGTGAACCAAGCTTTCTCTCTAACAGAAGCTTTCATGGCGTAGCTGCTCATTGGCCTGGTGCTGCCTCCCATCCCTCCTCAGTAAGGCCAGCCCCTGGGCATTAACAGTCACCACTAGGGCTTGAGAGGCTTTTCCAAGCTTTCTATAATAAACATTGTGATTTCGGGGTGGCATTTTATAAAGTGGAGTCATTCGCAAAAAGTAGCATCTCCCTGAATATAGGCTTTAAAAGTGGCTGTGGATGTGCAATTTTAGAAGTCACCATTCGGGACCCATCATGGTAGTAACCGATTCAGAAAGATTCACCAAGGGATGCTAAAGCTAGTGTCAGTTTTTTAGTAACAGGGTATTTTTACATAGTTGCAAAGCGAAGCAGAGAACAGGAGAAGCCTAGTAGGTACCACCTTAACCCAGAGATGAAAATTAGCACCAACAACGAGAGCCATCAGGTGCCTCCCGATGTGACGCACTGGAACGAACACAGTGATGCTTCTGTGGCAAAAACAAGGGACCTGAATGCCATCCTGCGGAGATCTCAGACAGACTCAAATATTGAGAGACTCACCAAAATAACTGGCCTGGATTCTTCAAAAAACTGTCAAGTCATGAAAGACAAAGGAAGGAAAGAAGGAAACATCTGGCAAAATTTGAATAAAGTATGTGGATTAGGTAATAAGGTATTTGTTCCAAAGGCATGAATTAGGTCACTGCACTCCTGTTATGAAAGAACATCCTCATTTGGAGGAAATACCCAGGTCGTTAAGGGTAGAATCTGTGACTGTGTGCGCATGCATGTGCCCACATACATGAATCCCTACACTTTCAATGGGATAGCCATTATTGTTCCAATTTTACAGCTCAGGAAACAGGATCGAAAGACAATTTTTAGTTGTCTGGGTTTGTCCTTTCCCTACTTATTTCCTAAAGTAGGTACCTTAGAATACTGAGGAGATTATTTGAGAAAAAAAGCGGGGTGGGGGGTGGGGGAGAGTAGGATGAGCAAATACACTAAGGACAGACTGCATTAAATGAAATTAAGTTAGCTTCTGGCATGCTCTTTTATGTTGCTATTCCTCGATGTGCATGCAGCTATGCAGCATTCCCTACGTCATGGGCACCTGCAACAGCTACTTTAAAAAAATTGTTGCTATTTTATGAATTTTGTCTTGGCACTCAAATACGTAGTATTTGCTTGAAGAATGGGATGTGCCTTACACTTCAGTCTCCTTCAGGTGTTAAGCCCCTAGTAGGTATTCAATAAATAAACCATGATCACTGGTTTAGTGATCAGCCTCAGCCTCCTATATGGTCTCCTTTCTTCTTACAGTATTTCTTAGTTTTCCCTGAATTTTCATTCCTCCAACTTCCTGTGTCCACGCTAATATTTACATATAAACTGACCTATAGTTGTCCTGACGCTGGCTTGTGATCATTAATAGAAACTCCAGCCTTCTGACACCCTTTGATTACATTTGTCTAACTCTTCATCCTCCTCTTACCCAGGGAAGGGTCAATTTTGTAAAGAGCAGACTCCTTAAAGGGTTTTTGAATGAGAGAGGAAAAATTGAATTTAAATAAGCATCACATACCTGGCAGTTGGGAAAAATGAAAGGGCCCTAAGAAGTACATCAGGAAGCACCATGGCGTGTTAAATTATAGGTAATAAAATCATGGTGTTGTAAAGAAAACCACTACGCAGACTTTGAAATGACTTTTCTAAACTGCAAGAGTTGCGTTACTTTGTATTGCCTAGGATTGCACATGAGCATGACTGCATTTGGTAGGAAGCAGAAAGTAGTCTGCCAACTTCTTGTAGTTTTATGAGACAGAAATTTTGATATCTTTGCAAAACAGATCTTGAGCTTCAGCACATAAACATAAGAAGGCACGCGCTGCTGCATTTTTCAGACTGAACTGATGTCTGATACATCATCAGACATGATCCTTTCATAGCTCAACTCTCTGCAGAGAACCTCAAACCTTGCTAGATCCCAACTTTGATATGGGGTGATTGTCACACAACTGATATATTTTGGATACAAGATGGAATGTGGGGGGGGCGCAGTTTCTGGGGAGAAGAGATGAAGGAGTTCTGAAGAGGTGAGTGACCGTATTGAAGTCTACTTTTATGAAGTCTTAGGTAAAAAAGCAAGGAGAAAGAAACGGCTATTGGCTCTCTTCCATGCAGAGACAGCTCCTGGGTACCTCATGCATGTAAGTTGCAGTGCTGGGTGCTATGGGAGGGAAGATTAGTCCCCAGAAGTACAGCCTCTTCCCATCTTCTTTTCATAAGCAACTATTTTGATCTTGCTTCCATTCGCTGCCTAGGCATCTGGCCATCATTTATTCCCTCACTCTCTTACACCTGTTACAATCTTCCACCACTCTGTTACTGTGGTTCTCAAAGTATGGTCCCTTGGAGAAGCAACATCAGCATCAGCAGGAAATCTGTTAGCAGATCTGCCTCATTGCAGATCCACAAAATCAGAATATTTGGTGGCAGGCGGTTAGGGAGGAGAACTGAGCAGCTGTCTGTGTTGTAACAAGCCCTCCAGGGGTTTCCAATGCATACTGCAGTCAGAACCACTGCCCTCTTGGAAACCACATTTGTCAAGTTCAGCAATGACCTCTGATTCACCAAATCTAGGGGTCTTTCCTCAGATTGGATCCATCTTTACCTCTGTAAGCATCACACTATGTCCACATTTCACATCACTGCTTGAGACTTTCTCCTCCTTTGTTTCCTGTGGTTTTATACTACCCTGACTCTCTTCACCTCCCATCAGTTCTTGATCTCATTCATTGACACTTTTTTTTCCCATTATCTGGCATTCTGTTCAGTTTAAATCTCCCCTCCTTTCACTGTCTACATTCTCCCATGAGGATCTGAGCCACCTCGATGATCTCAAGTATTAATTTAATTACAGGAGTTTTAGAATTGTGTGTTTTTTTAAAAAGAGTTTATTTATTTATTTGACAGAGATCACAGGCAGGCAGAGAGAGAGGAGGAAGCAGGCTCCCCGCTGAGCAGAGAGCCTAATGTGGGGCTCTATCCCAGGACCCTGGAATCATGACCTGGACTGAAGGCAGAGGTTCTAACCCACTGAGCCACCCAGGTGCCCTTAGAATTGTGTTTTTTATCCAAGCCTCTATGTTAGTCTTCATGTTTGTGTTTCAGATTGCTTGCAGGGAAATGCCATCCCCATGTTCCATGGCCTCTTAAAAGGAAGACATGGAAACCCAAACACCCCGTCCTCACCGCCCCCAAAGCAGCTGCTCTTCAGCTCTCCTAGTTCTCTCTCAACTCTCAGACAAGAACACTTGGAGACTCAGACCCATCCATGGTTTTAATTCACTCTGTGACCGACGACTCACCGCGTCTTGTGGAGCCTCTGTACCTTCTTTCTGCCACCTTGGCCTTTCCACCACCTTCCCAGTAGTCCAAGCTTCTAGTCTTCTTTCACTTGTGTTTTTTCCCTCATAATTGCTACTAAGTAATTTTCTTAATGCTACTAAGATAATTATTTCTCAGTAATGTATCATTATAAAGACATTCAAGGATGCTGTGATATGGGCCGCAGCCTTCCGCATCAAATCTTCATTCATCATCCTGACACGTGCCATTATTTATTCCATGACTCCTCATTTTCCTTCCAGGTTTAGTTCATGCCACTCCTTGTGAGATTACAGCCAAACTGGGAGCCTCCCCACTGAAGAGTCTCCAGGCCTACCACGTCTGCAGTTCTGCACCTGCACCTTCTAACGCTCTCACTCAACATGCAGTATCATCTCAGTTCTCCTCCGTGTCTCCTTCTTAGGTGTCCCCCATCTGGACATTACCTTTACCCTATTTTCACCTCCTTTATACCCCTCTCACGGCAGGTGACACACCGGCAGACCCTCTAATAACGCATACGATGCCCCCTCATGTGGTTAGATTGTAACCTCCGTGAAGACAGGTGCTGAGACGGTCTTTAAGTTTTCCTTCCTCCCTTCAGTAACTAGTGCCCAGTCTGTCAGGGGAAAGATGCTTAATACTTGTGTTCTGAGTTCTGAGGAAAATGAATAGCTAATAGTCCATAAAATCAGGAGTTCTATAATCAAATAGTTGGGGGAAATATGATAGACAAAAATAAACAGGGTTCTTGCCTGTATGACTTCCTAGGTCTTTCCACTTACTAATGTATGACTTTCCAGAGTGGTCTGCAGCCCGAGGTATTTCCTACACTTCTCTGAGCACAGCCCTCTTTTATCACCGAGCATCATGTAGGAACAGCATTGCTGACAAACTAGTGCTGGGGAACACTGTGAGCTTTTAAATAAAAAACTAAAGGCAATTTTAATATTCAGGACCTTAGAAATGAAAAAAAAAAATAAATTAGCTAGCCCATAAAATGGCAAGAAAGGGGGCATTTCTATTTTAAGCCTCCAAAATATTATCTGCTTCACAGTCCCCTCTCCCAAGAAGATTTCCTGACTATCGTTATTTGTTGCCTGTTTCCAGCTCTGGCCCCCCACCAGCTACCGCCCACCCCTCTTTTCTATTCTCACTTTGTGAGACACTTTTTTTCTGCAGGGATCTTCTTAACAATCCCAGGAAGGTGGAAAAGAGAAAATTAACTACACGTGTAACTCTCAGGCCCTTATAATTTACAATGGATTTACCACAACTTGAAAGTGTTGCTAAAGCAACATATATATTAAATAGATATTTGCATATGGGCACAGAGTAAGAAACTGATTACAATGGAGTGAATATTCTACCTGGACTTCGATATTTCATAGTTGCGGCCCATCTTTTTTGCCATGACATTTACTTAAGAAATGTTCCTAATAATAATTTAAAATAATAAGCACCAAATATCGCTTGAGTTCCACCCAGATGCCCAAATAATCTTATCCTTGTATCCTCAAGAACTGCCTCTCCCAGTATCTTGAATGCAAAATACAAGTTGCATTTTCAATGTTTCTGAGGATGAATTCCTCAGGACTGTTCCTTTAGGGAAAGAAGAGAGAGAGAGAGAGAGAGAGACTGTGTGTGTGTGTGTGTGTGTGTGTGTGTGTGTGTGTGTGTAAGTAAAATAAATAAAATTGTTTTCCAATAGATGGAGAGGGTTCCAAATTAAACCCACATATGGATATCTCCGTGGCAACTTGGAATCAAGATAATTGGATTAGTGGGAATTACTAATACTATGTAGATATATAAATAGGTTATACTCTTTGATCATTCACAGACCTTTATTTTTACAGTATCCCAGTTTTTGTTGGTTTTCTTCTATCCATTCAAATGCTTTAGCCTGACCCGATCATCAGGTAAGAAAATTTTAATTCTTTTTCCTGAAATTCTTATGAAATATTTTACTTGAACGTCTCCTAATCAAGATCCTTCATTAAGAATCTATACATGGCACAAATAGGGTTAGAAAGAATTCAACTGATGAATTGATATTGTACATGGACTGAAATGTTCTGGTAGAAAGGAAACTGTCCCCAACTGCTGCAACTTTGATTATCCTCTAGATAAGATAAACACTGCTCATTTGATTATTTGGAGAAGATGTAAGCTGGTCTGCTGGGTCACCACATGCCAAAACTCCTTCCTTCATGATCAGAGAAGGATAGCAATGGCTCAATCCAATGGTTCAATCTGACAGTCAGAATTATACAACTCCAAGTTTATACACATGCAACCACAGAAAATCATTGTCTCCTAAATGAAAACCTACCGGTTGCATCCTTCTAGAACAGAAGCATGTTAAGGGCAGATAATCTGACTCTCTCATTCACCGATAACTCACCGATGCTTTATACATAGCCTGAATGGTAGGTGCTTAAAAAGTCTTTGTTGAACAAATCTTGTCTACTCTGCTCATATCATTATTCAACTCTAATAGATACTTAATCTAAGATGATATTGACACTTTGGGGGGAAAAAAAGGGAGAAGAGTAATATTTTCATCACCCCATTCTGCATACAGCTTCGATCAATGTTCTACTCAAAACAGGTGCTTGATATATTTTTTTTAAGTGAAAGGATAGCTAAAACTATCTTTTAACTTTTTAGAGCATTTAGTTATTGAATTACCATGTCCCTTTATGCCAAATAAGTAAGTAATTCTGTATAATAATATATTATTATGTATTATACTATACATAGTAAATATGTATAATAATATAATAAGTATAATACGTAAATTATGCCAAAGAAATAAGTGACTCAAGTGCTCAAGAGGTTGGCCTTCACTAAGGGGCACAGAAACTGGCTTCCAACCCTCATGTCTTTGGGAGTACTTCACTCGGGGCCATTTACAAAGTACCCAACCCTTCCCTACAGGCACGCTGGGCAGTGCATGCTTTTAGCAACAGTCCTGTGGCTCTCAACTACCATGTAAATCAGGAGAATGCCTACTTGTTTCTGCTTCCTCTCTGCATACTTCGTTTATCACTCCAGCCAAGGTGGCCAGCCTTGCCTCAAGCCTCAACGTACCTCCCTTGGTTTTGTGATTTGAAGACTATGTTTTAATTGTGCTTAGAATCTGAGCCTTGCCCTGAAAAGGATGGAGACAGTTGCAGACCATCCAACTCGGGCATGGAAACTGCAGGTGACTGAAAAGCAGTGTCCGATTTTTGAGGCTGCCTCGGAAAGCAAAACTCTCACTTGGATGCTCACGTGAGAGGAACGTCAAGATGGATTTCCGTGGGAGTATTAAGTAACTGAAGGGACTGGAAATCACTCATTGCTAATGTAAAAAAGGACATACGATTTTTCATCAGGCGTCTGAGCTCTGGCTCCAGCCCTGCCTGCATTAGCCATTACGAGATGAAAGCAGATGGAAATTATTCATTCCCTCCAAACTCACGTTCTTAAAATGCCGTCTTATAAAATAGCCTCCCCACAGTCTTGCACATCCAGGGAAATGGGACAAATGAGTCTTTCTCCAGAGCAGCTGGAGGAGCCTCACCTTCTTTACCGTTTCCTGGCGGCACTACCATTTCGGCACCGTCCTTGATCATGTGTCATGGACACTCTAACTGCCTCCGTCTCTTACTCCAGAAACCAATATTGCACTGCATGTAATGGACTAAAATTTAAATTAAAAAAATAAATAAATGACTCCAGCTCACTTATCTTTTCATCCTGAAGCACACTCTGAGTCCTCCCACCCCAAGGCTGTCCTGACCCGTCCTACTGGCTTGATCGTCCTCTAAAACCCAGGCCCCGTCTTGCACCCAATGATGCTCAGAGTCATGGCAGTAGAGTTAAGAACTCATCTTTTAGCGTATGAGAAAACTATCTAATAATACTCTGACATTGTCCATATCTGAAATGTAGGTTGTAGTCCCTGAAACATCACTTTATAATTAAACCTGTAATCAAAGTAACCAACTCCTATTGGTTTTGTAAGGAGAAGGGGGAAAGGGTGGCTCCAGGGAACCCACATATGCCAGTAAGGGGGCATATGTGTTGCCAGAGTTTGGGAGGGGAAGGGAGGAAATGGCCAAACAAGAAGGTTCCAAAAGAGACTGACACCTTGCCTGGCTCTGCTGGACTCCCACTCTTTGAAGGCAGAGGGGGTACTGAGGTGTGATGGCAAAAAAATATAAGTTCTAGACTCCCAGTGGCATAGATTGAAGTCTCATTTCCTTCACTTCCCAGCTCCATGAGTTTGGACAAGTTACCCCACTCTCTAAGACTCAGTTTCCTCATTTGTGACCTTGGGGTTAGTAACAGCCTCTCTTTGAATCTTCCATACAATATTGTGCCTATAATCAGCAATACAATGTACTGTATACTTACATTTTTGTTAAGGGTGGATCTCGTGTTAAGTGCTCTTAACAATCAAAATCAAAATTAAAAAAAAATCAATCAAAAAAACCCCCCACAAAACTCAACTAAACAAAAAGCACTCCAAGTTATTTTGAAACTTCAATAAAATAATGCAAAGTGGAATAACAACTGGGGTTGGAACACAAAAGGTGCTCAAAAGCTTTATTAATTGTTTTCTATAAAGTCCCCCCTCAGCATCACACACATAATAGGAAACAATGCAGACAGGAAATTGTTCTATGGGGATTGTGACTTTTTCATCATTGTTTTGCCGATGTGAAGCATGGTACTTGAGACCTAAGAAGCTCTCAACTAAAATTTATAAATGTGAATGATATGTACCAATTATCTTTTTGTGAGACTCACATAGGTCTCATAAAACACAACTTGGTACCCGAGAATTTTAAAAATAAATAGAAACAAAGTACAATTTGTACTTTTAAGAAGGGCAGCGATAAGGTACAATGTTGCTTATAGAAAGTGTTTCTCAGATGTGTCCTGGAGTCTCTGTCACGTCAGACACGAAACACAGGAAAACCACAGTAATGGAAGGGGGAAAAAAAAGGACACATAGAAAACAAAACAATGTATCTTGGGTTATTAAAATGCACTTATTATTGTATAATTCAATAAGAAAAATTGTGTCTTATTTGACACCAGCTATATTTTACCACACAAAATATCCTATCTTAATATACTACTTGTTGACCAGAAGTATCACTTTCTTAAAACATACTTCTGTTTACATATCATACGCAAGTGTTATCCACAACTCTGATGTACAAGGATTGTTCAGACCTTTTACTTGTCTGAGCTTGGAAATGGGCCCATGCCAACAGAACACACACCGGCCGCCATACTGAATGAACTAATATTAACTCAAAGCTGGTCTTTGATGTCTCTGGATATCACTTCACAGAAGAGGGAGGGCTTCAGATAAATGCATAATTCAGTAAGGGCACTGGTAAGATGGGATGGGGGAAGGCCAATGAAGAAATGGACTTCATTTCATGAGAAACGAGTCTCTCACATCCATAGGCTTTAGTATCCTTATCTATAAAACAAGAGACTTAGACCCAGGCAGTGCTTCTCTGTCTCTACTGGCCTAGGCAGTTCTGGTACGGTGGAGTTATGTTAATATTTTTTTTTTTAAAGATTTTATTTATTTATTTGACAGACAGAGATCACAGGCAGGCAGAGAGGCAGGCAGAGAGAGGAAGGGAAGCAGGCTCCCTGCTGGGCAGAGAGAGGAAGGGAAGCAGGCTCCCTGCTGAGCAGAGAGCCCGATGTGGGGCTCGATCCCAGGACCCTGGGATCATGACCTGAGCCGAAGGCAGAGGCTTTAACCCGCTGAGCCACCCAGGCGCCCCCAGTGGAGTTATGACTGAGCTGGGCTTTGGGTCTTCTTCAATCTGGGAAGCTTCCATTTTTTTTTTTTTTTTAAATCTGTCTTAATTATTAGCTTGTCATAGTAAGACTTTCTTTGAACAAAGTATTAAACTATAAAAAATCTGTAAAGTCGGTGGTGGACTAAGCAAATTAATTGGTTTGCATTTAATCAGTAGGTCTTTGAGCCTCTAAGACTAAAAATGTTTAAGTGCTTTGCAATTTACTAAATGCACTAAATTGTATGCATGGTCTCGCTTCAACACTGTTGTGAGGTCAATGTTACCTTCCCCTCCATTTTGAAGGTTAGGAAGCTTGTTGAGGTCAACCACGGACCTAAAGATACACAGGTAGTCGACACAAGAGCACAAGTGTTCTGGTCCCAAGGGCAGTGTCCCTCCCCCACAGTGCACTGCCTCACCCATGTAGGGGACTCTCCCACTCAGATGGCACAACACCTGAGAGGAGAGAAAGGAAAGACAAGCAGACTGTTTAGTCTTATTCTGCATTGCAAATATGCCCCAAGTATCGAGGCCAACATGTCATTTGGCTGTTTCCTTCTTCTGTCACCACGGATTATCGCAGAACACAGAGTCTGGGTGTTCATTTCTATCATCATTATCTAGGGGGTAGGGGGAAGCACTTAATTATCATTTAATCTCACCTCCATTAGTATTCAAGTCTAGCACGTCCTACCCGCTTCTGTACTACATCTCTTAATCAAATGTATGCCTGACACTGGAATAACCAAGTCAGAAGGAGAAGAAAGCCGGCCATGGTGAAAGAAAAAGTATAAAGGAGACACGCTGTCGTCACTGGCAGTTGGATCTGTATCACATGAAGAAGGAAAATTTGGGGCACAATGTAGGGTCATGTTAAAGAAACATGTCAATGTGTTTTTGTGCTTATTATTATTCCCATTTCATAGCAGGGAAATGAAATAAGTTTAAAAAAAACTTGGCCAGGGTCACCTGGGTGGCTCAGGCTGTCGAGCGTCTTGCCTCTTGGTTTTGGCTCAGGTCATGATGTCAGGCTCGTGAGATCAAGCCCCGTGTTGGGCTCCCTGCTAAGCATGGAGTCAGCTCGAGATTCTCTCTCTGTCCCTTTGCTCCTCCACCCACTCACACACTCTCTCTCTCCCTCTCTAGAATAAATAAAATCTTTAAGAAGAAGAAGAACAACAAAAAAACCCCAAAACTTGCCAGTCACACAGGTAGTAAACAGCAGATCAAGGACACATAGTCTCATCCAAGTAGATGTTTAATATAAAGTTAAAATTTAGCTAGAGGAAGGAGGTATGAGCTCATTAATCCAAACTGAACAAAACTGAATGTACTGTACTGAGAACCCAGATCTAATTCTTAGATGCTCATTGGGATGAGACTTGGAATAGCAGCTGGGCTTGGGGTACTAATTCTTAGGAGCCAGTAGTACCTTCCTGAACTGCCATGTTGAGAAAGGATTCTGAGGTCTTGACCCACACCAGCAGGAAAAAGTGCCATGTTCAGTTAGTCATGTCTAAGGAGGGTGGGGGGGTCTAAGTAGGAGTGAGGACATGTGTGCTCCATAGTTCATGAACTTTACCTACTGAAATCAGAAAATAACTAACTCTCATCACACTTTACAGTAATTCTTAATCATGACAGTCATACTAAGAGCTTTCTTCTACTTCTATTCAATAACCAAACCAAAAACCATATAACTATCTAGACAACCCTATAATTCCAAGTATCTAGGAGTTTTCTGCCAAAGTCCAAGATACCAACATCTGCTTTCTTCAATACACAAGCAAAACACAACTCACTTTCACCAGATAAAATAAATTCCCCTAAATCCATGTGAGACAATAATTTCTCTTTTTGACTGAAATGACCATCAACAGCTCTATTTTCATGGCAAAAAAAAAAAAAAACAACAACCCAAAAACCAAAAACCAAAAACCAAACAAACAAAAAAACAAAAACCATGATTACAAAAAACAAAGTGACAAAACATTTACACCTCTCCCAAGTGGTTTCGGCGACTCTCTTGGCACCAATGATGTACATGGAATCTTATAACCTGCAAACCAATGTGTCTCTTCCACAGAATCATGCTATAGGGGCAAAAAAAAAAAAGAAAAAAGAAAAAAAAAGGAGCAGACAGAGAAGGAGGAAGTTGTTGGCCTTGGAGTAGATGTTTAGAATCTTGCCATTAACAACCTGAAGGGACTTCAGGATCGTTTATTTCAACTCCCTGCCGAAGAACAGTGTGATGGAAAGCGGAGACACAATGCCCTCTGCAGATGTCCATGCAGTCCTGGGTCTCTCACGTGAACTCATTCTGCCTGATTATCCTCATGTCCACAGAGCTGCCCATCTCATTTCCCATCACATTCATTTAAGTGCTAATGTCACAGAAATTCTGAAGAAGACATGTCCCAGAAGTGAAAAGATTTATTGCTAAATACACACATAGTGTTGGCGGCCTTGAGAATGGAAGGCTGTCTCTCAAGGTTACAGTCGCAGAGGATGAGGGCCGACTTGCTTACTGTGTATGAAACACAAGATGATGAAAGAGGTATGGACACCATCTATAATTCCACAGCCCAATTTTGACCAACGTGTGCTATTTTTCAGCTCTGCTGGAGATTAGCAAGGTCTTCTGACAATCTGAAAACATTTTAGAATTTCTGTTTAAGTATCACATTGCTTCTCAATGACGTGGACTTGGCAAGTGAAGCTTCTTTCTAGTGTCTGTTCTGCTTCCTTTCACTCCCCAGTCAGGATGCCCCAGCAGACAGGAGCCAGACTGAGCTACATCTTGATGGAGATTGGTCCAGCAGCCTCCTCTACCCATGGGGTAGAAGTACAAAAACCATCAATACAGAAGATTGGCCAAACCTCACAAAATGGGTTGAAGGATCTTCAGATACTGGAGTGGGAGAGATTCCAGTCAACTCAGGAGCTTCAGAGTCAAAGAGAACTTGTGGAAGAATCACTGAATTTTGGAGCTGGAAGAGGCCTTACAACGGTGGCATTCAAACCTTTAAGTTCACTTAGCCGGTGTAAACCCTAGCTCTGGCCCATACTAGCTATGCTAGCCTCAGTCGACATGTGTATGCCTTTGGCATGCTGTGCGACCCCTGAACCCCAGCTAGCTGTTAACTATCTCTAGCAGCCTCTTTAGGTCAGAGAGGAGGTACTTGGTCAAAAAATGGGAAGGGGCCTGACCAAGACAACCCAGTCGGTTGTGCAGAGGCTAAAGGAAGAGAACGGTTCTGAGGAGGGGCAGCAGCCTGATTTACGGACTGGCTTGAGCCGTTGCCCACATTCCGCGTTCTGCTTCTTTGCTTATTCAGGAGCCCTCTACGGAACTCTCTTCCCTCTTGTAGGAAGCCACACTCCAGCAATGTTCCTTCATAGCACCAACTCATCAAGTTCACAGAATTAGTTTATTCTGCCCCTTGAGGCAGACAGAGGTAGTTGTGAAATGAATGGAATTTAATTCAGCTCAGCGTTGGTGTGGGTCCATACAGTAGCCCTGGGTGCCACGTTGCTTTTTAACTTTCGTGTTATGCTTGCTCTGAAACCATCCATTCTATCCATTCACCAAACATTCATGGAATGTCTCCTCTGAAGCTAACACTGTGCTAGACCTTATGAGTATGAAAAGGACGTATTCCGTTGATATCTCCATGGTCCCAGTAATAAAGTAGCTCATGGTCTTCCCAGTGGAGATGCTCAAAGGTCTCACTGGTAGATTGGCAGCAGCAGGGACTGGGACTGGGGCAGGAGGACAGTTTTGGAGTCAAGCAAACTCACCTCCTTTATATAACCTGGGGACAATAACAGCATCTTCTAATGAGTTCTTATCCAGTTACTGTGAAGATTTAAGGAAATGACACACAGACAGCACGGTGCACATACTTCGCAGCTAGTAAGCACTCAGTAAACGTTAGCCCTATTTGTGCTTTAAGCAGTGAGTTGAGAATACACTTGGAGGTTCCAGTTCACTTGAAAACTAGGTGAGGAGGTGAGGCATTGTTTAGTTACTCCCATTAGGTTCTGCTTCAACTACTTGGGAGGGTAGCTGGCTAAAAATTCACTGGGTTGAACAGAGTTACATTTGAAGAAACTTAATCAGGCAAGTGGATGGATGGGAGAGCACAGAGAATAAAGTCAAGGAGACTAGTTATAAAAATAATAATCTTGGCAAGAGTTAGTGGGAACTTAAGGTAAAATCAATGCAAAAGATTTAGAAAATAACAAAGAGGCGGCCCGAGGATAATTAGATACCACTGGTGATGGAGAATAAAATAGAGAAAATTAGAGGTGTCTTCAAGATTTAAAATATAGCACCTAGAAAAGGAGACAATTCAGGATGAGCAAGAGAATCAAGAGGGGGAAAGACAAGGTTTCCAATTTCCTATTTTTCAGCATATGTTTATATATCCAGGATTTTGAGTGGCCAAATACTGTTCAACACACATCCCTTCTTATATCCAAATGCCACATTTTTCCAAAAGCACAGCTTCAGCTAGATCACAGTTCAAAGGTACGCATGTCCAGGCAGCGCCACCCACTGCTTTGCACTACTGGCCTGATACAGCATAAACCCTCCAGCCTCGATGCTTGCTCTCTCAAAGCAACTGGTGATGTAGATGGGCGTCCTAAGAGTTCAGATCTTCATGCCAATTTCTTGAAGACAGTGTCACATCTATTGGTGCTGCTACAGTTCAAGGTGAGTGTGTCCTTCTGAGTTCGCAAATGAATGTGGATTGGAATGAGTGATTTAGAAGTAATCCAGAATAGCTTCTGTTCCTGACAGAGAGCAAAAGTTGAAGGAGAATACCTCTTTCTCAACCTCTTCTCAACTTAACATCTGAAAAGCCACTCCTTTTCCCATATACCATTTATAGAAATAACCCTTATAGATTTACCTATCATGCATTGAGTGCCTACTGTATGCCGGACATTGTACAAAGCACTTCAGAGCAACAGCTCCTCTTACTTTCTTAGTTTCCTATCAGGAAACTGCCCCCATTTTACAGAAGAATGGAGTGAGACCTATAGAAACAAATTTGTCCACGGCCGCTCAAGTAGCTAGTGTGAGAGCCACAATTCAAATCAAGTTCAAAGGAGTATTAAAAGAACTTATGTAGGGGGTGAAATTTTTTGCAGACTAGAAAACTGGGACTAGAACTGAGGAAGAATATATTACGTTCCGGTGTTTACAAAGTACTCATTAGCTGTGAATGGAAATTAACATCAATCACAGTGTGCTGCCTCTTGTAATTTTTTCATATGTTCAAAGGAAATCTAATTTATTAGTTTCAAAACTTCAGAATAGGATGATTATTTGACTCTAATTCTTAGGATGCAGTGCAAAGATAGAGATAATTAGGTACTCTTCATGGAGATGAAGATGAAGCTTGTGGTCTAGTCAGTGGGTCACGCTGAATTTTTCCTTTCCAGGAGCACTTAATGGCAAATTCATATGTTAAAGTCCTAACCCTTCATACCACAGAATGTGACTACATTTGGAAGTAGGATCTTACAGAGATAAGGCAAAATGAGGTCACGAGGGAAGGCCCTAATTCAATTTGGCTGCTTCCTTAACAAGAAAAAGAAAATTTCTTGACAAGAAAAAGAAATTCAGACAAAGACAGGCACAGAAGGAAGACCATGTGAAGACACGGGGAGAAGAAGGCCATCTACAGGAAAGGAAAGAGGCCTCAGAAGAAACCAACCTTGCTAACACCTTGACCTCAGTCTTCTATCCTTCGGAAGAGGAGACACAATCCATTTCTGTTGTTTAAGCCACGCCATCTGTGGTCCTTTGTGACGGCAGCCCTAGCAAACTAATATAGTGTGCTTGAAGTTGTCCACAGTTGAGAACCTGGGCTCCCTTGT
Organism: Enhydra lutris kenyoni; assembly: GCF_002288905.1. Classification (NCBI taxonomy): domain Eukaryota; kingdom Metazoa; phylum Chordata; class Mammalia; order Carnivora; family Mustelidae; genus Enhydra; species Enhydra lutris. The sequence goes on from NW_019154117.1 coordinate 12,085,506, forward strand.
GAGGAAAATCATATCAGCATATTCATTGAGAGGGATGAAATGGTGAGAAGAAATGCTTTGGAGGCTCCAGAGTGTTCTCTTATAGGTTAAAAAAACAAAAAACAAACAAACAAACAAAAAAACCCACAACAGAGGAAGGAGACAAAAGATTCTGATCTGCAGCAACACTGTCATTTTAAGTCTCCAGGCACCCATGCGATGAGCTCGTGAGGCCCTTTACAGAGACCTGGATTTCCATGCCCCTCTTGGTGCTTCTGTGCCTGACCAGGGGGTCCCTGCCACTCTCCCCCTGCCTCTGAAGGGCAGGGGGCTGTCAGTTCTTCCCCTCTGCACCTTCCACTGAAAATCTTTCATGATAGTTTTCATTCCATTGAGTCTCCTCTTAAACAGAGCATAGCCTCACCTCAGCCTGGTGGTTGTCTTCTTCTGCTTCTGTATGTGAAGCCACTCAGATAAGAAAGTGCTTTCAACAGGCTCAGCTAAACTACTGTTCAGTTATATCGATGTGGTCTCATGGATTTAATGCGTTTGCTGTCTGTCTTGCTCCTGGATCTCTACCTTTGTTCCCATCTATTTGGGAGGTGTGCCTAACAAAGGCAGTGATTTCTATTCATGGAGTTTCTATGATGTGGCCAACACTTCATATTATTAGCTCTAATCCTCAAACCTGTCCTTAAGGTTAAATACGATCACTTCCGTTTTATGGATGCGAAATATAAGACTTGAAAGAGGCCATAAAGGAGGTGAAATCTGAACAAAGTCCTGACAGTAAAACCCAGCTTTTTCTCCCTGGACATGCTATTTTCTAACTGTGGTCATTCCCATGTCACTGCCACGATGTTGATCATATCTGCCTACTGCCCGTACTATTATTTATTTAACATTTTCCTTGGAAGTTCTACCTTAATGTTGTTTCAAGCAATATGCAACAACTGTATTTTTATGTAGCTTAATGCAACAGCTATCCTCCTTAAATATTCATTAAAATGAATACAACATTACATTTTACATGAATACACACTAAAACAAATAAGCTCATGAACTGAATAAAATATGAACAATCATGTAAAACCTAAAACTGTCCTTTGTCACCCCCGGTATAGATATCATACTCTTGGAAACACGACACTACAAACTGGTACTATTTAGGAACAGAATGAACGTAGGGCAGGGCCCAGCACAAGCCGTGACGTTTTCCCAGAACCACGAGCCATGCATTCTAAGCAAGCTGTGCAGCAGGATCTTAAAATCTAGACCTTTGCCTAATGGGTACTGCCCTTAATGCTTTATTATTATTATTTTTTTTTAACTAGGCTCCACGCCCAGTGCGGAGCCCAAAGCAGGACCTGAACTCAAGACGCTGAGCTCAAGACCTGGGCCGCGATCAAGAGTTGGAAGCTTAACCAGCTGAGCCACCCAGGCGCCCTGGCTTACACTGTTTTTGAAGTAATCAGCTGCACTCTCTTCGTCTCCTGTTGATTCTTGAGCTCCACAGTCTCTGTTGATGTTGATAAGGGAATCAGGAAACCAAAGGAGAGACTGACCCAGCCCAGCTGCCTAGTTGCAGAGCGACTGGCTTTATATCGAACGCAAGCAGTTCTTGGAGAGGTCAGCCTCCTGTCAGGCAGAGGGAACAGATTTCAGGAAAGTAGGATACAGTTGGGTCCACCTGCTGAATCTCGTGCCCATTTCCCAAAATATCTCCCTCTCCGCCTGTCTTTGAAGTCTGAAGTGCTGTTGTAATAAGTACGTTTCTATGTCATGTGTGGGAAATTTCCAGAGTCACGTATTAGGTTATAAGTAACCTATAGGAAAAAGAACACTCTAAGTCCTTACTACCTATACTCTGCTAGTGGTTTTCGGTGGCAGAGGGGGCTTGGGAACAGAAGGACTCGACCAGGGTTGGGGGATGGGTATGTTAAAGTGAAGTGCCTCCTTCCCTCCTCTGGGCTCCTAGACAGAATTCCTCCCTTTCCCCACCCTCCGTCTGATCTGGGGTTTTCCTGTGCTGTCAGGCATCCCGCCACCAGGACCAGGAACTTCTCCAACAGGTCCAGGCCCCCTGCTTGCAAGGGGCGTCTATACAGTCAGTGTAAACAAGTCTGTGTGGTCTCTTTTTAAAAAGTTAATACAATCTTAGAGCATGTTAACACGAAAGTGGTTTCCGGAACAAGGGAGCTAACATTCTCCGTGTTGGACCCAAGTCAGAGCAAATGTTTGGTGCTGGGCTCCGGCATCACACTTGCAGCATACTGCCTGTGAAAGTTAATTTTATGGCCGCTCAGCTAGACAAGAGCATGAGTTATTTCATCAAAGAGTAACTCAGGTGTGGCTGTGAAGGTATTTTGTTAACACCTGCAATCAGCTGAATTTTGGCAGTTTACCATCAATAATGGGGGGATGGCGGGGGGCTCCTCCAAACAAGCGAAGGCCAGAAGAGCAAAACCGTATTTCACAGGAAGAAGAAATCCTGCCTCAAGGAGACACCATCAACGCCTGCCTGAGTTCCCAGCCTGCCAGGACCTGCTCCACAGACTTTGGACTTGGCAGCCCAGAGAATACCATGAACCAATTCCTTAAAGTAAAAAAAAAAAAAAAAAAAAAAATTTAAAAACCCAACATCTATCCCATTGGTTCTGCTTCCCTGGAGAGCTCTGATGATCTGCGGCCCATTTGGAGCACATGTGCAGAAAGACAGCCAAGACTGCGAGGGGTCTGGAAACCAGGGGGGCTGGAAACACCAGTCTGTTAATTTGAGGAGTGGCTGACAACACTACACATGCTTCTTCTGGAAGAAGGAGGTCCGAGCGTGATCAGACAGCTGTCTTCATACATTTAAAAGGCTGAAATGTGGAGGAGGCATCAGACTTGTTCTGTGTTACGCCAGAAACCAGAATTTGGCCCTAAGGTTAGAGGTAACAGCAGGCAGATCTGGGATCAACAGTTGCAAGAGTCCACACTAATGGTTTGAGATCCACCAGCTCCCAAGGGATGGGATTTCCAACAGAACAGAGATATGTGGAGGAAACTTAGAATAAGGACTCCTTGATTAGGTGAGAGGAAAGAGCTCGGAATCAGCAAGGATTCATTTACCAAGGGCTTCCTGTGTGCCAAACACTGTGCTCAGTACTTCATACATTTGATTTCGCCACATCAGCCTTCCAACTCCTAAGGTGGCCTTAGTGTATCTTCACTTTAAAGACTGGAAAAATAAGGCTCTTGGATATCCGGTAATTGATCCAAAGTCATCCACCAAGTTGAGAAGCAGTAGGTTTCCAACCGAGGCCCACCTGACCCTCACACCTCCACTGTGTGGAAACACTGGGCTTCCCTGTGACAGCAGGACTCAAAAATGGTGCATGTGAGCCACAAGCCATTGACTTTCCAAATAGCACAGCATCCCAATTACACATTCATCTGCCTTCAGTCCAATGGGGGGAGGTGAATTTCTCTGTGATATAGCCATGCCTTATCTGCCAAAGCAGTGAAAGTGAAAGAAATACACTCTATCACAAAACAAATACCGGTTGACCATAGGTACTAGTTATCCAGAAAAGTAGCTACAAACAACACAGACGTGGCCTCGATTCCATCAAGAAACTTACATCTCCAGGAAAGGCAAATATTAAATGAAAATATATTAAGTATTTAATTACAATGGTCACCAATGCTGAGAAGGATAAGAAATGGATTCTCTGAGAATGAGCATCAGGTGGATCCTCTTCCTGTATGGAGGGTCAGGGAAGACCCTCAATGAGGGGGTGCCAGGGTGGGAACCGAAGAAAGCACGTGCTTAGCCAGGGGGCGATGCAGAGCAAGGCCCTGACACAGGAAATCAGTCAGAACTCTGGAAGAACTCAAAAACGACCCATGTGGCTGACTTTTTATTAACAAAAAAGGCAGGGGATGGAGAGGTGACAGAGACCACTTGCACAGAATATGGAATGATTTTAAATGAGTCAGTGAGGATAGAGATAACTTGGTGGCTTGGGTCAACAGGGCAGACTGGAGATCGCCATTCCTGGAAGTCCTCTCAGCAAGGTGGGCCCCTTGGCTGGTGTCAGGAAACTCGGGACATTCAGAAGGTTCCCACTGTTCCCACAAGGATACGAGTGGCTCAGTGGCTACACTGTTTGTGGGAACAATATGGTTTATGTTGAGCACTTGCTTTTTTTCACATGTCTGGAATTGGGTAGGCAGAAGATGCCTATGTGACCAACCCCTAAGAAAACCCCTGAGCACTAAGCACCTAATGACTCTTCCTGGTGGAAATCATTTCATACAATGGTCACTCCTCTGACAGAGGGATCCGCATACCCTGGGTGACTCTGCAGGGAGGGCTCAGGAAACTTGAGCTTGGTCTCTTATCTCTTCATCCACGCATCTTTGTCCTATGGCTGAGCTGGCTTTGTGTCTTTTCCTTGTAATAAATCTTACCATGAGTACAACTGCGTAAGTCCTGTGAGTGTCGGTAGGGAGTCACCAGTGTTGGGGGGAGGTTGGTCTTGGGAACCCCTGACACAGGATGTGACCTTGCTGACTCCCCAACAGTGGCCATGGAAACAGGAGTTCCCCTCTGATGGCACAAGAGCTTATTGAGACGGGCTGAAATGGTCTCCTCGCTTCTGCGGACCTCCAGCCTCTGTAACTAATTCCCTACTTTAAGGTCTAGAAATGTCTGCAGTGATCCACAGCTGTGCAATGAAAATTTAAAGACAAACACCAACTTCCAGGGAAGATGCATAATAAATATTAAATAAGCACCTGCAACCCCAGTCCCACAGCCCTGGATCCGCCAGGAACATGCCGTCTTACCATCGGGAGCTCAGAAAGCCAATTCTGTAATGCTCTATAGCTTTAATCTATCTGCCCTTTATTAAAATGCAGGATGCACCAATGAGTCTAACAAGGTAGTCTTAAGGGCATTTCCATTTTATATCTTTACATTTAGATAGCCTACGTTACTGTCTTAATAACTTCCTTTTTTATGTTTTCAACTTCTTATTCAAGACCAAGGAAAATCAGTCATTTCTTTGTACTTTACATTCTGCTAATTGCAAGATCTAGCAATATAAACATACTAGAAACCACACAAAAGCAAATTTTATAAAATATAAGCCACTTCACTACAGCCAGGGGAACGATGCTTAAAGCTATTGATTTTGCTTACTAAATACTTTTGTTTGAGTAAATGAAAATTCAATATACTTACTCTTACATTCCCAGAAAAAAAAAAAAAAAACACAGCAATCCAATATTGATGAGATAAGAACCGGCATGGAAGACAAATCCCACTTTAAAGTAAACAATCAAACCACACCACTGCTCTTCTACGCCTGGAATCCAGCCATCCTGGCCACATCTTCAAGGCAGGTTTACATTCCTATCCCTGGACTTACCCTCCTCCCATCAAGTGCCACCTGGGAGAGTCCTGAAGCTCTGCAATCTGCTATCTCTGGGGAGCCTGTATCCTATGGAGATTCGCACTGATGCTGATCCATAAAATGTCCTCACCTTTGCTGAGCACAGTCAAAATTTTTTAATGAAATCAATAAATATTTACCTGGCACCCACTTCCTGCAAGGCATGTGCTGTGTCCTAAAGGTGACAGGGTCCTTGATATCTAGACACTGTCCATCCTAGGCATGTCACCACATGTTCCAATGCAATAAAACAATAGAAAAGACTGTGTTAAGTACCATAGGCAGACTGACGGTATGAACTTGGAAAGAAGAGAACCCTCTGCGGATGTAAAAGTCTTTCCAGGAAGAATCAGAACTGAAATACCAGGACTGGTGGACTCAGTGCCTCGAGGTAGGAGAGCATTTGTGATGCAGCTGCTTATGGACGTGAGTGCACATGCTGAGGACAATCAGTAGACTAGGGTGGTTGAGGGAAAAATGTGTTCAGAGACATAATGCAGGGGCACCTAGGTGTCTCGGTCGGTGAAGCATCTGACTCTTGGTTTTGGCTCAGGTCATGATCTCAGGGCCTGCCTTGGGCTCTGCGTGGGGCATGTATCTGGCTTTATATTCTCTCTCTCCTTCTACCCCTCCCCACCCCACCAGCTCTTTCTCTCTTGAACGAATGAATGAATGAATGAATGAATGAAATAATAACAGGTACACTGGAGCCAGATTGAGAACAGCCTAGAATGCCGTCTAGAAAGCTTGGCTTTCCATGTGCGAGCAACAAGAGACCACCAAAGGTGTCTGTGGAGCAGAGAACTTTCACTTTCAAGGTGACATTGTGGATGCTTAATTTGGGGGTGCAGCATTAAAAAAGAACAAAATGGGAGAGAGGTGAGGAAGAGGTCCTAAGTCAGTGAAATGAAGATCTGGAAAAGTCCTGGATAGATTGGTGAGCTGGAAAGCATGTCTGTGGAAATGAGAAGAGCACAAATTGGGTTGAAAACACAAAAAAAGGGGGGGGGAAAAAGACATTGACATGATAGGCAGTGGAAACTCTTATGATATGGCGCCCCCATAAAAGAAGCATTAAAAAGCCGGGTTTAATACTCTACTCCCATAAGGGATGCACTTCTAATTCATTATCTTTACCGTAACTGCAACAGAATAATGATAATTATTGATTTATTGTTATTCTTTTCTTTTTTTAAGATTTTATTTATTAGAGAGAGCAAGAGAACACAGGCAGGGGGAACAGCAGAAGGAGAGGGCGAAGCAGGTTCTCTGCTGATCAGGCAGCCTGAAGCAGGACTCAGTCCCACGACTCTGAGACCATGACCCAGACCAAAGGCAGACACTTAACCACTTAACCAACTGAGCCAGCCAGGCGCCTCTACTGTTATTCTTTTCTAACCCATAAACTTTTACAGGCTGAGAGCGTGTCTCGCGTGCCTGAGGGTAGGGCAAGACACATTGTAATTGTTTGAAAACTAGAATTAATATGCAGGCATATTAAAAAGAGAAAATAATTTGAGAAAAAAAAATCTGGGAAATCTAGTTTCAAACAAAGAGAATTGGAGGCCAATGACCAGTATGAGACGCTTGCTTAGAACATGCTTTCCTGTAATTAGGTGATAGGGCTTGTAAGCAATCGACACACAGATCTTCCAGAATATTCTGTGGACATCACTTGTCCAAATCCCTGTAATGATGAACCATACCACAAAACTGACTTTTACTGGAAAAGGTAATAGTCACTGAAGATTCTCAAAGCTAGTGGATGGAGAAAACATGTTCAAGGGGGAATGTCAAGTAAGGGTGATTTTTTTCACGTTCAATTATTGAAAACGCCTCTACCTAGTTTAAAGTTCTTTCAGAGTCCTATGTCTTTGAAGCCCCATTCCCTCTTAAGCCTCTTTAGACTTGAGATCCCTCTGCATACAAGTACAGAATTAATCCTTCTTAAATACCTCTTTGATGAGGGAGTGAATGAATGAGTGAGAGCTCGGAATCCTGGGAGATTCTGGAAACCATCCGCACTGCTTCTAACTGGCTAAGGACCGTGGTCGAGGCGCAGCTGCAGAAGGCTGTGACTCACTTGCTCATCCTACGTTTCTCAACGACGGGTCCACGGACCTGTTCTGAACACTTTGAGGGTGTATCATTAAGTACATTTATTACAAGGAAAAAACCATTAAAAGTATCTATTGATGCTCACAGGAAAAAATTCACTGACCTAAAAAGCATTCATCTTATGGTCTCAACCACCTAAAGTAATCCTGGAACCTAGGAGATTGAGCAAAGTAGCCAAAATTCGTAGAACACGTGTGTGACTGGCAAGCTGGGAAGAGTAAGGAAGGACACTCGGAAGTGGCATATTAAAGAAGAGAACCCAATTCAAGGGCAGATACACAAACTGACCCAGGACAGGAGGCTGGAACTCAAGTGCAGAGAAACGACTACATACTCATCAGTTCTCTTCAAAAATAATCGCTTGTGTGTACAATGCTGACCCCCATCCCAGCCACCCCAAAGTACAGGGCTTTGCTTCAAAAGGGACAGAAATGGATCACGCATTTGAGAAGTGTTCCTACCCACCTGCTTCAAGTTTAGAGACAGTAAGCTGTGACACCTTCAAGTTATAAAACCCGGTCTTGCGGGGAAAAAACATTCATTCAAGTAAAATATTTTCTATCCTGATGACAGTAATATCTAAACAAGACTTGACTTTGTAAACTCTACTATTAAAATATTGGAAAACCTGCCTAGGGCAGAGCTTGACACTTGAGAAACATTAGGTTGCCCGAGAAACGAACATACGGTCTGATTTTCATACCAAGAAATGCAATTCTAAGAGATGAATTCCATGCAGACTTTCCAAGAAATTGCCCATTAACGTAGAGGCTCGAAATCACAAGAAACTCTATGACAGAGACCTTCCTGGTCATGAATAATGGATTCTAAAGCTGTTTTGTAAATGGGGTCTTGGCAGATGGGGTGCAATCTTTAAGTTGTGCTCATACTGTTTTGTGACAGCAAGGAACAGAGAGGGCCCCTGATGGCCTGAGACGCAGAGCAGGGTCACATTCCAGGCTGTTGTTTAATTCACAACTCGGAGTTTTGGCATTAGAGACACACACTGGTGAATCATTGCTGACTAGCACTGAAGGCTGCTGCATATGAAATTACTTTGTTTTTTTCCCCCTAAAGTGGGAAATCATGGCTAAACATAATTCACTGTTCAGACCACTCTTTCTTATGTGGTCTATCTGAAAGGCCTCCGCCCTGCAGATCCCTCCTGGTCCCCATTCCCCTTTCTTATCTCATCTCTCCACAGTATCCAGTCCTTGGTCACCTCGCTGTACCCAAAAGCTAACTCCTGCAATCCACCCATTCATAGTGTTCTACGGATAAAATTTGGAGAAGGTCTGTCTTCTTCAGTGACTTTAAGGGGTTGGTGCAATGGTGCCATATTTCAGCCCACGAAAACATTCACACTGTTCCGCCAGCCCTTGAAATCCCCACAGTACAAGAGCACTCCGAAGACAGACAAGACTATACCCTCGAGGCCTGAAACTGGACAGTAAACGTCTGTAGAAGTAGTCAAGGAAGCCTTTCGATGGTTTAAGACAGAAAGGAGGTGATGAATCTCTAGGTTGCTTATACCATATTATAAGAATAATATTTATTTTCTTTTTGACTATCCAAGTAGCAGATGTACTTTGTAGAACATTTGGAATACAGATCAGTGCCAAGCAAAAATCAAATTGCACTCATTGGAGGACCAAGAGATAATCACTGTGGACATCTGAGTACATAACCATCTAGTCTTTTATCACTGAAAACATCTCAATGGTGTTTGTTCATTGTAGGGCTTATGTTCAAATGCAAAAGTTACCAGGCACAGAGCCAAGATTCTATTATGTTTCATGTTTCATAAGAACGCAGATAGGTAAAAGCTTTGGTCATTACTCTCAAAGTTGGCCTTAATCATCATTTCCCAGGGAGAAACAGCCCTCACATAATAATGCAGACCATGGGCTTATGGAGCCAAAGTGCTGGAGTTGGAATAACAGCAAACGAATGAATTTCTGTACCTCCTTTTCCTCATAAATAAAATGGAAAGGACAACAACAATAATAATGATAATAATAATGCCACTTACTTTATGGAATGATTATTAGAACCAACTGAGTTAATATGTGACGTACTCAGGACAGTCACTAGCACCAAGTAAGTGGTCAACCAACACTTACAATCATAAAGACTGTATGACCTGGTAATGGTGTATTTCTTCACTGCCAAGGGCTCATACTGGGGGCCACGTTCATAGATGATTTTCAAAGTCTTGAAGACATCAGTGACCACATATTAAGATTCCCATATTCCAGCTCTATCCTTGCTGCAAATAATTATGTGACCTTGACAAGTCACTGCAATCCTCTGGATCCTTGCTTCATCATTGGGAAAACGAAGGTGCTAGGCTACGCTGGTAGAGCTTAATCATTTTGAGGAGAATAGAAACTCCTTTGACACAGCATTCTGTTTATGACTTCAGGATGTCCACCGACCCTTGGAAGAGCAAGGGTCTCTTCTAGGGGCCTCAGATGAAACCACCTTATGCTTTATGATCTCTGAAGGTTCCTGAAGATCCAACATTCTGTGGTGGTCCGTTCTGTAAAAATGGCCCCATGCTTATGATTTCTGACCTGACTATTGTGGAAATAAGAGAAAGGTAAAAGGTAAACTCAGGAAGCAACTCTTCCTCACTGACGATTTTTCTGTTTTCGGCCTTATTGGAGATTGTGAGAGTTTCCTAATTAAATCTCTGGCATCTACTTTCAATTCCTGGTGCACTCAGGATCTCGGAATCTAACACCTTATTTATATGCTAATTTGCTACAGAGAACTGTGGTCTTTCTCAATCCCAAAGGCACAAGAGATATTCAGCCTTATGCTTTGCTGCATCCACTGAAGCCTAAGGCAGCCTGTGCATGGTCAGAGTGCAAAATGCCCTGGAGAACAAGGCCTGGCCCAAAGTACTACCATGGAACCAGATGGCAGTGGGACCTGGGAATGCTGCTTACTACCCAGCAGAACGCCCTCCACAAATAACTTGTGCCTCTAGACACCATCTACGGCTCTGGGCTAAAGCGTGGAGCAGGGCTCACTGCTCCTCAATCATCTGGGGGGGTGTAAGTTCAAAATGAAGATTGCCAAGCAGGACATGTAGGTACCATTTTACATGAATGGCTCTGCTAGAGTTGGGCTCCTGGTAACAGATGTGTTCTAGCAACTCACCCTAGACCTGCCGATGAGAACTTATGAGATCAGAGCCTGGAAATCTGCATTTTCAGAGGCATCAATGGATTCTCTTGCGTGAGAACCTCTGTCATAGAAAAACCTCTCTGTGAGCATACAGAGGAAGAAGATTGCCTTAAGACTACCCAGTATGTAAGAACTGGTATTACTGCTTCCAAGGGATAGTAGATCAGGAACCCCTCTCTTAGACCCTGAAAGCACACAGAAGCACACGGAAGCTCCCAGGGCTTTACCCTTCTGCAAATTCAGGCTACTAGTGCCTACCTTTGAGTAGTTAAGGATATTAGAGCACTTGAGCACGTAATTCCCCTTAGACTAGTTATAAATAAACTCTGACACAACCACACCATAGAAAACAAGGTAGCCCTATGAAACAATGAAGAAACAGTTTATGTACTTGTATCAAAATCTCCCTAAGATAGTTTACATGAGAAATGCCAAGTACAGAGTAGAATGTATACAACTTATATGCTCTTTCACGTAAGAAAGGCAGGGGAAATGCACTTGCATTTATACATTAAGCATATTAAAAAAGTCGTAAAAATGGTTACCAGTGAGGATCACAGTGTGGGAATGGGGAGATAGGAACAGAAGGATCCCAAATTAATTTTTTTAAAAGCATGCCCTTTTGTCTCTGCCTGTAACATAAATTCATTCTAATCAAAGAAAAGTGGATTTAAAGCCACCAGTCCTGCAATTTAATATGCCAAGTTATCATTCTGTTTAATTTAGATTTTAATGGGTGTTGACCATGACATTACTCTATTTCGCTCTGTTGCCAAAACTCTCATCTCCCAAATCAACTCGCAAATTAAGGGGGGACATATCTGGATGAGGAGCTATTATTAAAATGTATTAGTTATATGTTCCTGAAACGGGAGGGGGAAATGTCCTAGATCAGCAGAAAATGCAACAGGAGTAGCCTGTCACCTACAGGTGAACTGATTTGTGTGGTGGGATTCAGGCATTGATCGTCATGTACTTTGTCTACCCCGTCAGGTCAGGAATGATGCACGGTGAGACCAGAGGTTCAGCTACAAAGCTCTCCAACGCTGAATGAAAACACAGACGACTGGGAGAAAAGTACAAACAGGTCCTCACTCTGCTTTGGCCTCCGCACCAGCTTATGGAGCAAACCCACCACAGCTTCTGTAAGCTTTGTACCCTAGATTCTCTCAGGCCAGATTTCTTATCAGATATATTTTCTTAAAAAAAAAAAAATCAAAACAACACAAAACCAGAGCAAGATATTTTAGAAGAACAACATTTGCAGAACTCCGAGTTGCTGAATGGTCCCTGCCAACAACAACATATTCACTACAAAAAAATGCTGATGTTTGCAAAGGGAGAGAGGATAAGAAGAGATATGCAAATCTGGAATTATCTTTGCAGTCTAGTTATTGCCTCTTTGTAACACAAATATAAGTCTTTGTCTCGTAGTTAGAATGAATAGAAATCTCATTTTCCCCGGATCCTGGAGAAAGGCTGGAGATTTTTCCAACTCAGCTGATCAGCTTGTAAAATACAGACTTTTACATCTACCAACACCTTAACTATTGCTTTAAAAGATTTCTTTCCAGCTCTAAAACTGATGTAATTCTATGTTGGTGAGGGTCTGGAGAAAAACCTGAATGGGCAAGGTTAGGACCTCAGAGAGGGCAGTGGAACCTAGGTCAGCTTCCGTAGGAGAGACAGTGGGACTCGTGAAGGTTCTTTAGTTCGGGAGGAGTCAGAGACCCATTGGATTATGCCCCAGTATGTTTTCCTTTCAGCAGGAGAACCTCATCTCTGCACCTGCCTGGTTAGAAGGTTCACTGGTTTTGTAGCTAGTTTTGTTGTATGAGTGAGTTTGGACCAGTAAGATGGCAGTAGCAGGAATATGCGCCATTTTGGGGCCGTCTCCTTGCCTTGGACTACCTGCTTCTCCCTTCCTGGGAAAGAGGCAACATTCAAAGCCATGTTTTGAGGACAGCAAAACTGTTTGCTAGGATTGAACTATTACATGAAAGAGAAATATACCTTATGCCTTAATGAATAAAGATGGGGAAAGCATTTTAGGAAATGAGTTTAGCTATGGGTAATAACAACAAATCAAGTAAAAGGCAAGAGGTTATTAGAAAGTTGAATCCATAGGAATACGATGATAAAAATGAAATGAGTAATATTAAACTACCCAGGAAAACCTGTCTTCAAAAGTTGACCATAGGTAGGAAAGGAATAAATGAAACAAGATGGGATTGGGAGGGAGACAAACCATAAGAGACTCTTAATCTCACAAAACAAACTGAGGGTTGCTGGGGGGAAGGGGGAGAGAGAGGGGGTGGGGTTATGGACATTGGGGAGGGTATGTGCTATGGTGAGTGCTGTGAAGTGTGTAAACATGGCGATTCACAGACCTTTACCCCTGGGGCTAATAATACATTATATGTTAATAAAAAAACTAAAAAATTGGCCATAGGGAACTGTAACTGAACCAGACTCTGTATCTATTGCTTACAGGTTCCTAATTAAGCAAGAACAAATTAGTGCATTATAGCTACAACTTTATCCATAGATTCTGTGCTACAGGGATGAGAGATGCCAACCTGGGCTTCTTTATAAGAGAATGGGCCCTAGTGCCATAATGACCAGGGTTTGACTCCAGCTCCGTCATTTACTTAAAATGAAAGATGCTGGGAGATTCATTTAACTCCTCCAAACCTATAATGTAAGTGGGGATACAGACACCTGCCCGTTGCAAAGGATGTGGCTTAGAGCTTCTGGCAGCGGACCTCATTCATACCAAGGAAATCAATAAATGTCAGGTGCATTTATCTCTCTTCTGTTCCTGTGAGGGATATCACAGACAACTTAGTGCCAGGAAAGAAGAAAAGAGAGGTAAGGGGGAAGAGTAAGAAATGGAATTTGAATGTTTCTAGTACTGGATCTCTTGATTAGGTAAGGCTAATCTCTTAATTAGGCAGTAATTCTCAGATTACTAGGCCCAGGACTCTAAGACATAATTTCAAAGAGAAACTGAGTGAAACTAGTATCACACAATATATGCCTATCTGATTTCTTCATCGAGGGAAACCCACACATTTCAGGTCTAGTTTCCAGCAGTTTATGGAATGCCCTCATTTATGACGTTTACGTCGTTTGAGATTTCTCTATTTGCTATTACAGTTGCTGAGTGTCAGGACCACATTTTGCTTTCAGAATCATCAGTTAATTTTTTTTAAGATTTTATTTATTTATTTGACAGAGAGAGAGAGACAGCTAGAGAGGGAACACAAGCAGGGGCAGAGGGAGAGGGAGAAGCAGGCTTTCTGCTGGGCAGGGAGCCCCTTATGGGGATCGATCCCAGGACCCTGGGATCATGACCTGAGCTAAAGGCAGATGCTTAACAACTGAGCCACCCAGGTGCCCCAGTTATTTTTTTTTTTTTTAAGTTAAGGTAGTTAACTTACCATTACTTCTACAAAGCATTTTACCAAGCATTTGCCCATTTCCCCTCCCCCCAGACTATGTCTATCCATCCATCTCTTCAACAGCTAATACTTATTAAGAACTTACCATGTGCCAGACTTCCTTCTAAAGCACTTAACTGATATTAACTCATTTAATCCTCACAGTAACCCTTGGAGGCACATACCATTATTACCCCATTCTGCAGACATGATAGCTGGATTCACCTGTTGCCCAAGGTCACACAGCTCATTGAGTGGCAGAGCCAAGATCAAGACGCAGGCAGTTTCCTTGCAGTTAAACTGTCTCTTCAAATCTCATGATAAGTCACAAAAACTAAAACTATACATAGCATTGGGTACAGAAACCAGAGAAAATAAAACTATGAACAGAAGACCAGGGAAAGCCGCGTAGAAAAGGATGAGGATGGAGGGTGGCAGAGAGTTGAGACGGAACAGCCAAAAATGTAAGCTTAATGCAAGATCCTGAATCGGGGCCAAAATCCTACCTCTCAACTTCTTGGGAGGTTGAGGCAAGAAGGAAAACAGGAGCGAGGGTGTGGTTTTCACTATAGAGCAAAGTGAAGACTTCCTGTTTTGAAGAAGAAACATACTGTCTGACTGTATTCCCAGCCCTTCGATTAGTTTCCCTGCGCTGACCTTGAGGACGGAAGGAGTGTTCATCCGTGAGGAGCCAGCCGTGGACCCTGTCCAACTGCTTCAGTGGTGCTGGTCAGAGACGTAGCTTCAACTAATGTCCATATTCCAATCAGCCTGTTATGTCTTCTTGGTAACAAGTTGCAGGGCCTTCCCCCTCCACTCCACAGATGATCAATGAACAATAATCCAATTTGTTTAGAAAATCTTATTTCTTCTGCCATATAATATTAAAGCACAGAGTTGTGCTTTTCAAACTAGTTGCTTATATATAGCAGGAACTCTAGGATATGCCTAAATTAAATATTATTCAGTTTTTTTAAAACCCAAAATGTTTTAAAACATTTTGTAGCTCAGCTACTGCTGAGCTCATGCTGAAAAAGTAATGCTTAATTTTCTATTGATACATTTATGATTATCTTGATGTTATTTCCCTAAGTAGCTATTAGGAAGCTGGAAAATCACTGATCAAAGGAAAAGAATATGCATCTATCATATCAAACTGTTCTAATTTAAACTTACTTTTTTAGATCCATTTTCCTTCTCTGTAAAAATGCATCTTTTGATTGTATTAAATCAAGGCTTTTACATGAGTTACTTTAAGATCTACAAAAATAGTTTTTTCTCCATCAAACAGAGAGGCCAGAAGATTATGGTCAACATGATTATGGTTAATATAACTCAACAGCCTGTAATTAATTCTATTTTCATAGCTATCAGAAGAGGTAAATTATTAGTTTAGCTCTTAAATTATTGTCTAAATATTACACAGTATTTTTTCTGAGCATGAGGTAAGCAATCTGTGCAACTGATTCTTGTAGCTTTTACTCTAATTGGTAATGTGAGTAAGCCATTTAGGAGGAGAGAATTTCCTGGCATGGATATTTACTTACTCCTGTTTGTATAATGTGTGTGTGTGTGTGTGTGTGTGTGTGTGTGTGTGTGTGTGTGTGCTTTAAAGTAGTAATAAATATGGTTTATGGTCACATAACCACTGGATTTGGGGTAGTTGAGAGTTTTGGTGTTTCTCGACCCTGTGACGTCACTTGTCAACAGTGGCTGCAGGTTCTGGTACCAGATTCCCCTCCAGAGCAAGTGACTTACCAACCTCCTGCTCCAGGGGTTCCACATCTAAAATGGAAACAACATAACCTTCTCCCTCACAGGGTTCTAAGGATTAAAGGAGAGCACATTTATTCTAACAAGAAGACACTTATTTGAAGACACATGGGATATCTTAGAATAAAGTCATAGTAGTCACAGAATAATACACAGATTCTCAATAGTTATTACTGCTGTCAGTATAGCTTAAAAAAAAAAAAAAAAAAAAAAAAAAAAAAAAGCAGAGACCTGGCAAGGTCTGGACAGAGTTCAGAAGGACATCACTGCGGTGATTTATGACTAACCATTACCAGGAAAGGCTAATTGGAAATGACCCTATTCACTGTGGGAAAACACATTTTGTTATAAATAGTGGGGGTAGAAAGTTTGAATGGGACTTGATCCAGGAAAAATGAAATTTTATGTCAAAAACTTAAGTTTTAATCCATTGATGTGTTGATTCTTTTTTTTTTTAAGATTATTTATTTATTTACAGACAGAAATCACAAGTAGGCAGAGAGGCAGACAGAGAGAGAGGAGGAAGCAGGCTCCCTGCCATGCAGAGAGCCCGATGCAGGACTCGATCCCAGGACCCTGAGATCATGACCTGAGCTGAAGGCAGAGGCTCAACCCCCTGAGCCACCCAGGCGCCCTGATGTGTTGATTCTTAGAATGAGTCTATTGTTTCTAAGGATACATGGCTCTACTGTTTTTGTTTTGCTTTGGTTTTGTTTTTGGTGGATGGGAACGTAGCTAGCTAGGTTTCCTAACAAATTTGCATGACACATCATAGTACCATTATTAAAATGGCCATTTTGGTTAAAAAAAAAAAAAAAAAATTTTTGCAAAGGTTTCTCTCAATGTTTTGATATTTGAATAATTCACTTCTGAAGAGCCTGTCTTGTACTCATCTTCAGATTTCTTCAATTCTTGGCTCCGCTAAGTCAATCAGATCATCATTTGTTTTGTGGCTTTGCACAAGACTCAGACCATTCCCCAACATGGCCAACAGTGAAATTCCGCATGTGAAAGGATTTTCAATTTCATTTAATCAGTTTTTATTACATTTTCTTCAATGTTTAAACAGACAAGACGTCAAGTGGGAGAGGGTTGTTCGAGTGGGGGCTAATTTTTTAAGTGGTCAATTCATTTGTGAATAATTGCATGATATGGTCATCTTTGCTTTCCCCGTGCAAGCTTATTCCCACAGAGATTTGGATAAGAAATGTTTGCAGAAAAAACTACCCCCTCTCATATGCCATTTGATAGATTTAATTTAAATATACATCTATTTTGTCTTTTAAAAATCTTTAAGACTCCATGTACTGAGCCCATTGAATGCTTCAAAAAGCCACCTAGTAAGTGACTTGTGTGTCCTAAGTCAACAGTAAGTCATAGGTTTAACCAAAATACTTTTTTGTGCTTTAAGGAAAGCTATAATTCTTTTGGCCTAAGATTTGTAACTGGATCTCTCGGAACAGAAATACTGTATACTATTCTTAATCGTGACGCTCAAGTCAACAGACTGTGAAGAGTACGTATTAACTAACAACAAGGTAGTCTTTCTCTAAAACGGAAAACTAAACAGGACACAGATGAAAATCACTAATCACAGTAAAAAGAAGGAAACTTTAGCCTCAACCCTTCATTTTGGTTTTTGTTTTATTGTTTAATTGAGATACTGAGAAAGGGAAGCCAAAGGACTTCATAAAAATCTGCTTTTTGCTCCTTTTCTTGCTCCCATTCTTACTAAGGCAGCACCCCACTTTACACAGGCCTCAGAATGCAAATTGTATGTGTCCTCCTTGTAAGGGACAAGGAGTTATGATTTTTATGGGGGGGGGGTGGATAACATCTAAAGAAGGACCAGGTGAGAATGAAGCTATCGGAGGCATAGCCCCAAGCATGGCACTGGACAGCTCAACGCCAAGGCTTGCTGGCTCCAAGGAATAACACTTGGGTCCTCATCTTTGTTCTAACTGGTTCCTCGATGCCTGAGGGGACATGTGCACTAGACCACAATCCTCAACACAAACCCCCAGACTCCCAACAGAGGTGAGACTCCCTTCTTTCCTTTCTGACTCTCCCGGACACTCCATCTGTACCTGTACTCTCTCTAAGCCTTCAATGAACAGCTTTCACCTGCTGCTGGCTTGCCTTTGCTCTTCTGAGCACAGCCAAGGGATCCTCCTGGCTGGTCCTACAGGACCCCTTCTGAGTCCTTGGACCCATCCTGCCAGCATCAGTATCACTAATATACAATGAAGTGCCAACTTTTTATTTATGCAAAAGAAACTACCAAAATTTTACAAATGACTAGCATGTGGGGGGTCTGGGAAGGATTCAGCAGCGGTGTGCTGAAATTGGTTCTCACTGAGTCAGGAGAGCTGCTCATCCAGGATGCAGGAAACTTGGCAAGCCGGGTGTCCAATGGCCATCAGAGTGGAATCAGCCATGGGAGAGTCTCTGCACCACAAATTAGCAAAGGCTGTCAATAAGGGATTCATTTTTTTTTTTCCAGAGCTGGGTGTTACGCGTTCACTAGCACATCACTGTATCTTATGATAAAAACAATGGGCTAATTTGCTAGTGGATCAAGCAGCCATCCTTGGGAAGAGGGAAAAAAGCTTTCATTTGCTCTCAAATTCTGATGGGGAGTTCTCTGCAGAAACCATCATCTGGGAAAGGGAGGGCTGCTACACATAACACAAGGAAAAGCCTCCGAGTCACTGAAGATCTTTGTTCTGTGGCTCTTAGCATCCTCCTCTGCTAGGACAATGAACAACACGTTCACTCTCCCCATTGCAAAAATGTCTGATAATCCCAGCATCTTTTCCTCCACTGGAAATCAAGGAGGGGAAGGGAGCTAATTTGGGAAAGAAGAGCTGGAGAGAGGTCACTGGTGCCTCCTCAGACTCGCGTAAATCCAGACAAGGTTCCCAACACTTCTGCCTGGAAAGCTTTAAAAATATGTCAGTGTCTGAGCCCCATCCTGAAACCAGTGAATCCCATCTGCAGCTAGAGCTCGGGCATCAGGGACGGTGCAACTGAGAATTACTTATCCAGATCGCTGAATAATACAAAAAAACAGAATCTAATCTCAGACAGCAGGATCCACCTTGTTTATTATCCTGACTCCCAGGAACAGAGGATTCACAACCTGTACTCCTCCACAGAGAGAAGGAACTTTCTGGAGATACAACAAACATTCCATGCACTACAGACACTTGGCCTAAACAAAGGTTTCTTACACCATCAACAGGTGTCCATAGTCCTCTCTCCCTGTCACCCAAGGTTATGTCCTCCAACCCTGCTTGAGTATCAGAACCACTCATTGACAGGAGAACACCCATTCCCGGGCCCTGCCCTTGAAGAGCCTCCATCAGATCTCCACTACTGGGAGCCAGTGAGTAAGGGACTGGGCGGGGCTAGGAAGGGAGAGATAGGGAGAGCGCCATGGGATCAGGCTCACAAAATTCCAAAAATTCGTAGATGAAAGGAAACTAGAGATCAGAAAACAAATCAGACCATCCTGTCTTAGGTGTCAGAGGTGGGGTCTTGTTATAACAGCTACTCGTGACCAACAAAGAGTTAGCAGACCCTGCAAAGGAAGGAAGCCAATGAAGGTGTTACCTCTAGTCCTTGCTCAATGGTGGTATCAGCAGAGATGTTAGAAGGATTTGAGGTCCCTGGCTAGCTTTCTATAAAAGAGCAACCCTGGGGGCACCTGGGTGGCTCAGTGGGTTAAAGCCTCTGCCTTCAGCTCAGGTCGTGATCCCAGGGTTCTGGGATCAAGCCCCACATCGGGTTCTCTGCTCAGCAGGGAGCCTGCTTCCTCCTCTCTCTCTGCCTGCCTCTCTGCCTACTTGCGATCTCTGTCTGTCGAATAAATTTAAAAAAAAAAAAAAAAAAAAAAAGAGCAACCCTGGAGGCCCTCGGTAGCAACACTGTCGGGACCCCTCTCACCCTTGAGAGCTTTCTCTGTATCTTCACTTATTAAACTAATATTCCTTTACTCACTCTGTGTTGTCTGCAAGATTCATTCTTTCATTTGGTGAGACAAGAACCTAGGTCTCCCACTTCACTTCCAATCTGCATTCCCAAAATTTCCCAGGGGACCCTGAAGTGCTTCCAGATTTGAGAATCACTGGTGGAAAGTAGGCGCTGCCAAAGGCCACCCTCCTTCCAGAGGCCAGCCGGGGGTCTTGGAGAAACACCAGGAGCCGCTGGACAGTTCTCACACGCCTGACGCTGGGCTTCATCTCCCGGCTCAACATACAGGTCTCAGTTCCGCTGCAGGACACCCCTTTCATTCCTCCTCTACTCTTTATTCCAATCTCTTTCACCTCATGAAAACCTCTTCCTCTGATCCATTTCCATGAATCACAAAAGAAAGTCAGTCAAAGGACAAAACAGTCAAAGTCAGGATAGATTGGTTAACTCCCAAAGGCCCTTAAAGTTTCCAGAGAAACAATGAACGCCCTTCAGAATCTCCAAAGATCTTTTCTCCTTCCTCGACCAACACCTGGTGGCCTTCAAGTGATGGTAAACTACCGATTTAAATTGGTTGTTTTTATCTTTGCAGAATTACCTTTTGTTACAATATTGCCTTCTTTCAAACAGATGTACATTTGTTTCTGCTACCTTGTGCCTAAGATATACTGTTGTATGACCGTTAGGAATTGATACAATGTACCCCAAGGTTTCTGTGAGCACAGGTATGCCAAGCTCCAATGGATTTAACCAACTTCTGGATTTTGGAAATCAACCCATGGTTAAACAGGGAATAGCCTGTATATCAGTTTGTCCTGAATTGTTGATAAATCCTACAGGCTGAAGCAGAAATATATTTGAGGTACAAAAGTGTCCTGTGAACATCAGTGCCCTTCCCACCAGCACCATCCTGATCTTAAAATTTCTCACCTGCACTCCTGTAACACCTGCCTGCACCAGTGGACTGGGGATCTCTGAAAGGTAAGACAAGCCCGCAGCCATACTCAACGGTGTGCACCTTCCCCCTGCCCGTGCCCTCTGGCTCCTTCCCATCCACCCAGCATTGCTTACACGTACTAGAGCAAACTAACTAAATCACCGACTCCTTAGGTGCCTGGGTGACTCAGTTAAGTGTCTACCTTCAGCTCAAGGTCATGATCCCAGGTTCCTAGGATCAAGTCCCATGTCTGGCTTCCACTTGGCGGGGACTCTGCTTCTCTCTCCATCCCTCCCTCCTGCTTGTGGCTCCCCCCCTCTCTCATGCTCTATTAAATAAATAAAATCTTCAAAAATAAACTAATAAATATCTATGATTTTAGTATGTTGTAACATTTTAATTCAATTCATAGTCACCTGTTTGGGTTTCATATTTGCCTTTCTTTTTTCCCCTAGTCCATCAGTTTTTCCATGCTAGCTAGTCACACGAGCTTCTTATAGTTTAGAAATTTAGAAACCCTTATCAAAAGGTTTAAATGCATATGTTTTGAGCCAGTAACTCCACCTCCAGAAAATCATCTTATACATTTATGTGAGCGTGTGGGCAAAAACATACTAATGAGATTTTTTTTTACACTGTTGTTCATAATTGCAAAAATCTAGGAATCATCCTCTTTAGATGACTCGTTACACAAATTAAGGAACATCTTTAAAATGGAAATATATGGAGATGCTAAAAAGTGAGACAGATCTATTTGTGCTGATATGTAACTGTCTCCTAGTATAATTTTAGGTGGAAAAAAGAAAAAGAAAGATGCAGGATACTATGTAAAGTTTCTTCTCATGCACATAAACACATACTTTCGTTTATACATAGCAAATTTCTAGAAAGATACACCATGAATATTTTAACAGTAACTGCATCTTGGGAAGGAGAATCTAGAATTAATTAGTGGTGATGAGATGTCATATTATTTTTCATTGTCTTGTACTCTTTAAAAGTTTTGCCATGGCCTGTATTACGTTATTAATAATTTTTTAAAAACAGAAAACACCATCATTGAAAAGTTTTAAGTATTCAGACTTACATATGTATATGTAGGTATAACATTTTGTTACCTAAGAGTTTGCGATGTGAAAGGGATTACCAAAAACTATATTCCCCTGATCACCTTGCTTCTTTAAATACACGAGAGGATTTCTGCGTGTTCCCTTGGGTTGGCTTCTGTCCCAAAGAACTTGTACCAGGTTCTGGGGAAACTTGTACCAGGCCAAAGGAAAATTGGGCCGCAAGAGAAGTGCGACCTTAGTAAGTCAAGCCACCTCTCTCGGCCTCCGACTTCTCTTTAAGTGCCTAAGTGGGAAGAAATATTTGCAAAAGTCCCTTTCCATTTGCACGTTCAGACCTGTAGCATTTGGAGATGAGCTGGAAAGTACATCGTTCTTTATTAAAAATGCACGAGTCTTCCCAGTGGAATGTAGTGCTTGGTTATGCAAACTGCACCCAGCTGCTCCCTCTCTGGCTGGTTTACTCAGTGGGTCCACTGGCCCTGAAGACTCTGCCATCATGGTACACATATTCCTCTATCAGACTGGGAAGGCTGGTCCACCCTGAAATGGACCCTCACGGTTCTCTCCTTACCCTAGGACCTTTCTAAGGACCCAAAAGAGGTTCTGCCCTCTAACATACACAATCTAGTTCTGGAGATGAGACAGCCATGCCCACCTCAAAGGATGCCACCACCCCAGTTGTGGCCGGAGCATGAAGGGGCTTCAGCCATACCTTCCATCAGCTCTGAGTGCGAAGCCAAACCAAATAAATAAGTATTAAGAGCCAGCTTCCTAGACCAGCAAGCAGTGTAGCTGCTCAGGCCCCCTGCTCAGAAGGGGCACCTGCCCTTGGGGTTTAATACTCCACAGTTGCTATCGTGAAATTCTTCATAATTTTTATTTTGAGTTTGTATTCTGGGAGGTCCGATGGGACAATGGAGAATTCTCTGGGGCTTTGGAGACCAGGCTGAGCTGCAGTCCCATCTCTCACTGCTCCTAGGGACAGATTCTTGGTCATCCCCAATCCCAGCATCACCCAGCAATTGTCCCCCTTCCATCTCTCTCCTTCAGGGGTCCTCACTGCATTCAGCCAGCAACTATCCCCTTGGCTGAGGGAGCGCAACATTAAATAGCAAATAAAAATCACCACGACTGGGCGAAATACTGCAGAAAAAAGGAATAAACTTTTGCTGTGTTTTGAACAAGAGGCCTATATTTTCCTTTTGCACTAGGCCTAGCAAATTATGTAGCTGGCATGCAAGTCCCTAAAATTCCTCCTTCCACAGTCCTAAACCCCTTCTACATACAGACTGTGGGGTCGACCATTTCCGAAGGAGGAAAGACCAGGGAGCAGAAGTTGAGGGGGAGAGGATGGAGATGCCAGGCTTGTTGGAGGCAGGACTATGCCTTCCAGCTCTGACCTCCACGGGTCTAGGCCTTGAACTCTACCCTCGGCTTTCTGGATGTGAAGCCAAACTGGTTTTTATCAAACCAAGACTTACTGTGCCTTCAAGGGTATAAAAGGGAACAATGCCTATCGCGTATTAAAAAACTACCTGGAAGGGCACCTGGGTGGCTCAGTCAGTTAAGCGCCTGCCTTCAGCTCAGGTCATGATCCCAGGGTCCTGGATTCAAGTCTCACACTGGGATCCCAGTGGGGAGTCTACTTCTCCCTCCCTGTGCTTCTTCCCCATTTGTGAGCATGCTTTCTCTCTTTTGACCTCTCTCTTGCTCACTCTCTCTCTCCAATAAATAAAATCTTGGAGGAAAAAAAAACTACCTGGAAAGATATAATCACAGAGAATAGTAGTTAATAGTGAACATGCAAGGTGATCTATGGAAGCAATTAGGAAAGTGGGCACTCAGAAAAGATTGTGCCTAGCTTGCATTCCTGGCTCATCCCTCCCTAGTTGTGTGCTTTTGGACAAACTGTCCTCTTTGTTTTAAACACTGCTCTCATCTTTATAATAGTCTAATAAGAGCAGCTCCCCTTAGTAACTGTTAAAAGGATTAAATGCTTAGAATAGTGCCCAGCACATAAAAGTGGTTTAATTAATGTTAATATAAAGGTTCAAAGAGGGGCGCCTGGGTGGCTCAATCCATTAAGCATCTGCCTTCGGCTCAGGTCATTATCTCAGTGTCCTGGGATCGAGCTCCATATCAGGCTCCCTGCTCAGGGGGAAGATGGCTTCTCCCTCTGCCCACCCCTCCTCAACCCCACCACATGTGCTCTGTCTCAAAAAAATAAATAAAATCTTTAAAAAATAAATAAGTAAAGGTTCAAAGAACAAAAGTTTTTGAGGGACTCAGGGTCATCCAGGAAAGATTCGTAAGGTGCCCAGACAAAGGTTAAATTTACTGAAAATCTGCACAGCATTGCTAAGAAGACAAAACTTTCATTAGAAACAATCTTTGGTATACTGTCTAGATGAAAATGTTTTATGTTGTTATTTGAAAACACACACACACACACAGGGGACCACTTAGAAGTAAGAGACTTAGTTTAACTTTATCCTTTGTAAGGTATTTCTTAAACGATTATGCTGGTTTTCCCAATCTCACAGAGTCCTGATTCAGTATTAAGCAGTTCTAATGAAAGTGTGCAAACATCTGTCTTTTATTATGGCTCTTTCCTTGGCTACACTGCCACACTGGTTTACAGTTTACGATGACTCCGAATAAGATACAAGTCACATCTGCCTATCCATCAATCTTTTATTTCTGTACAACCAGCACCTTATGTCCCTGTACAGATGTACCATCAAGTGATGTTTTAAAATAAATCCTGTTGGAAAGAATGCAGAAAAAGTGCATCTATCTGGCCATATCATAGGGTTCCTAAAATACCAATTAGTTAACTGTGTGTTCAATTAATAGTCGTATACTATCAACTAACCCCAGCATCAATCTCAAGGATCATGGAAATATATCAAATGTACTATGGGTAATTCCCTTGGTATTTACTGATAATTGTTTGGGTACTTTGGATTTAATTACAAGCACTCATTCTTAAAAGAGGTCTAAACAGCTGAGGTTGAAAAATAAAAATTAGGAAACCATTAGAATGGTGTCAATTTTCCTGACATTGATGGAATATCACCTTACTTTACTTTTCTTTCAGAGCGTCATTAACAAGGCTGTATAAGTTTACCATTCTGTAGCGTCTTCTTGTGTGATTCCTACTAACATAGGGAGCAAGGAGAGGAGGGCTGTCAGGTTAAGTTAGAGTTGCCTTCTCAATTCATTCTAGGTAAAGGAAATTTACGTTTGGATTCAAGACCTCAGTCACAGACACTATGGAATGATGGCTCACAAGGTGCCTTAACTTCTCAGAACTTCCCTTTCATCCTGAGTAGAGACAAAGGGAGCTGGAAACACTCCGTCCAATGCCTTCCCGCACTAATGGTTTCTGATTCTATCATTAGTAGATTATGTGATCTTACAAGCCTGATCCCCTGTCAAATCAGGGGAGAGGGAACAGTTTGTTACTGAAATTACAAAGGCCCATGTCAAGAAAAAGAAGCTGAAAGGTTAATAAGGTAACCACTGAGAGTGGTTTTACCGGGAATAGTACCTCCGTAGGGGTTGAGACAAGAAAAGTCACATAAAAACACAAGGTGCTAAATTTTACTTCTATTGTAAGAGGCTTTAGAATAGCAGGAAGGAATTACAAAGGCAGGAATAGGGCCAATAACATCGAGGAAGACAATCTGAAAAAGTCTTTATATGGAAATTTCATGTGGAAAATTCTAGCTTGTCCTGAATAGGGAAAATTCTCAAACAGCTCTATGTGTGTGTTCTGAAGAATAGCCTTCATTTAGATGATATGACTGATGCGTAATACATTTCACAGAATCTAATGAACACGTAAAAGAGGTATGAGTCTGAATTCCAAGCAAATCCCTTCAAATATATAGGGAATAAAGTGGCTAAGTGATTTGTATGAGGTGGAAATAATTTCATAAAATTGTAATCAATGTCAGGCCGGTAGTCATAGTTACCATTTACTGAGTGTGTACCATGGATCCGGAACTATGCTGGATGATTTACGTATATCATCTCACCTAATACAGCACCACAGAGAAACAATTTAATATCTAAAACAAATGTTCAGAAAGGCAAGCAACCTGATCAAGGTCATAAGGCTGGTGGATGGGAATCTGAAACCCAAGCCTCACTGAATGAGAAAGCTCATGTGCTTCCCCATCGTCCGCCTGGCCACTGTATTTTATGGGGTGAGCTAATCTGAAAAGCCACAGACTCTGAAACTGTAAACACCACAACTCTCTGACTGCACACTGCATTGTTTTTGATGGAGGAGAAAGTATAAAGGAATAAATGTAGACTTTACTTTTTTAAAAGATTTTATTTATTTGAGAGAGACAGAGACAGAGAGAGAACATGAGTGGGGTGAGGGGCAGGCAGAGAGACAAGCAGACTCCCCGCTGAGCAGGGACCCAATGTGGGGCTCGATCCCAGGATTCCAAGTTCATGACCTGGACCGAAGGCTGATGCTTAACCCACTCAGCCACCCAGGTGCCCCTGTAGCCCTTATTTTTCATGACTGTGACTCTACACGTTATTTGTTTTTTGAAATTACTAGACCTGTACGTCGAAGGGGCTATGTGTGTATATATATTTACACATGCACCCCAATATACCGATACTGTATACACCATACCAGTGTAATGTATATACAACCAGCATATACGTACATTCTTTATATATACATGCATATGTATATTTTTAGTATGTACATGTATGTATGTAGTATATATGTGTGTATAAGTATATATACAGATATATATATGTGTGTGTATACACAGATATATTTTATGTGTACATATAAAATTTTTCAACAACTTTTCCTTTGAAGTGGAGGTACGATGTGTCCTAAAACCAGTCAATCATCTGGCACAGGATGTTCAAAGATGGCAATTATCTTAGCAGGGGAATCCTGAAGTACTGTGATATGGACCCAGTCTATGTGGAAGAAAGCATTTCTATAGGGGAAAAGATTTTTGAAAGGAGAAGCAAACCAGTATTTGGCTGAAGGCCTACAGTGTGCTAATGTTGTGACAGGTGCTTCCTGAATATCTCCTTTATTTCTCATGCATGACAAATAATGTGGACTGACTAGAGTTGAGTAGATACTCTTGACCGGAGAGGCATAGAGAGTGTACACTAATTGTAACAATGGACCACACAGTAGATTTACAAAACAAACTGCTCTAAAAATCTGTGATTGTACATGGCTTCATGTAGGCACTCAATAATGAATTAGTAACAACACAAAGGGATCCTGTCAATGAATGAGCAAGTGTTCCAGGACACCTACTTCCTGGTTTGAAAAAGAAGAGATTCTAATTTTTATTTTCCTCCTCTTCTCAGCAAGCTTCAATACGAGTGGGAAGTCAGGATTATCCTAACAGACCACTGACAAACTCATTCTCAGCATAGGTGCCATCACCCATCAGAGATGTCCTTTCTCTACCTGAGACCAAGAATCTAATCTAGGTCAAAGTGATGGAGAACTGAAGGTCATTATGCATATCCTGTCAGGGTAAGTGAGAGCTTCAGCCTCAGGGAGACTAAGGTCCTCTTTTTCTAGTTGGCCTGGTGACTGAAAGATCTCATTGCAGTGCTACATTTCTATGCAAAATAGGCTTCCTCTCCCCTACAGGAATTGAAAATGGTGGCCCAGCAAATAATCCACTGACCACTGTGAGAGTATGCAGGAAAAGAGATAGGAAATGCTACAAATGCCTACTACAGTGATACTAACTTAGTCCTCTAAACCGGAGCCTGGGCTATGTTAAGGTGAGTGAGGTACCATTTCAGGCACTTGCAAGACCAGCAGAATGAGTGTTTCTAAGTTTATACCCTAAGCACCCCACATGCTTTTCCACAGTCTCGGGCTTCAATGGAAGGACAGTTATGTCTGGACATTTCCTTTCCTTATGAAATTACCAAACTGCCTCCTACTTACCAATTCACTGGCCATTAACTCTGATGTCGGGT
The DNA here is from genome assembly GCF_002288905.1 of Enhydra lutris kenyoni. Lineage (NCBI taxonomy): Eukaryota > Metazoa > Chordata > Mammalia > Carnivora > Mustelidae > Enhydra > Enhydra lutris. The sequence goes on from NW_019154117.1 coordinate 12,113,440, forward strand.
GCTTGAAAACTTTTGCACACCTTGGCTTATTTCTTCTCTCCCTAGCCTCCAAAACTTTCATTATCTGCCTGGGAAATGAAATCAAGATTCTCGCCTCTCACCAAGAACGTTTGATCCAAATCTGATTTTACAGCCTTATCTCATACCCCATCTCCACTCCTAAATCCTATCTGTGCCCTCCCCCCAAAATTAGCTTTCAACTTTGCTGTTTTCAGCCTTATGTCCAAGACACAGCTTCCTCTTGAAAGTTCCCTTCTCTATACAGCTTATACTGTGCAATGTTTTACATCATATACTTCAAAGCTTGATTCAAATGCCCTTTCCTCTGGGAGGTCTTTCTACATCCCACCCATAGGAATTAATTTTTTCCATCCTTGTTGAACCACTTCCTTTGTTCACAGTAATAACCGAGCACGGATGTCAGTGCTCCTTTTATAAAAACATTATTTGCCATTACATCTGTTCTATGATCAGCCTTCGGCCTCCTGGAGGGGAGAACCTATTGCCCTTGTCTCTGTACTCCCAGAGGATCTGGCACTGAATGGCACATGGTGGGGCGTCAATCCATTTACACCTCGCTGCATGACTGAGTGCCCTCTTTGGAAAAGTAAGTGTACATGGATTAATAAGCTTTTAGGGAGAGCAAGCAAGCGAGCTCAAGCTCATTTCTTTTTTAATCAGCAAAGCAGATTTTAAACACAGGCTGTTGAACGTTCAGGCCCATTCTACTGGGTATAAAGACTAGGAAAACACTTATAACTAATAAATGACTTCAGGGTGAGGACATGGTGTAACTGTGTTTTAAAAATTACAATCTGCATACATACAAAGCAAGTAAGTCCTAGAAGTGCAAATATTTAAAAACCTCAAAAAATGTGAACATGATGGTCTTTGGATTCGTATGGTGACAAAGAAACCAGGTCTACAGCAGTCCATCTGCTTTAACTCTTATACTGTTTTTCATTTTTTCAATTAAGTGTTTACTGTGTGTCTCCACTGGGCTAGGGGCTAGAAAGAGAAAACAGAGAGGAAAGTCAGTGAGCTCTTGTCAACAATGAGAGATGGTGGGCGCCTGGGTGGCTCAGTGGGTTAAAGCCTCTGCCTTCGGCTCAGGTCATGGTCCCAGGTTCCTGGGATCAAGCCCCACATTGGGCTCTCTGCTCAGCAGGGAGCCTGCTTCCTCCTCTCTCTCTGCCTTCTCTGCCTATTTGTGATCTGTCAAATAAATAAATAAAATCTTAAAAAAGAAAAAAAAAAAAACCACAATGAGATATGGTTATACCTGTCAGGTTCCAGGGACTCCATAGCCTGTTATAGAAGACAAGCACTGGTAGAGGGAAGCATGTGGGAACCCAAATTATCAAGAGGAAAGGATACAGGGTTTTAAAAATGAGAAAATGGACTGTAGGATGGAAGCTTTTCCAACAGACTGTGGAGGCTGAGTGGGACTGCTCCAGACAGCAAGGGAGAAATTGTATTCTCCAAAGGGGGAACAGAACTATAGAGAATTTTGAATGGGTTTGATGTATCTTAAGCTCTATTAAATCACATTTTAAAGATGGACATAAAATATCTTTGGAGGCCAAGATAATCTATATACAGAATCTAATAATAGCTTATTATACAGACTAAGCTATAGTTACTTGGTTAACCGAATGTTTCCAAATGGAACAACAATGTTTCTCTCTGGTTCTAGATTCAAGCTGACTACTAGTACTTTATTTTAGAAAGTCAAAAATTGTCCAAGCTAACTGAGAAGCTAACTAACATTCCTGGATATAAGCAGCAGAATTTTAAGAGGCAGAAGGAGGTTTCCTCATTCTTAATTCATCCAAGGTAACATAATTAGCAGGTGGATTTGGGGGATTTCATTTCTGGTTCTAAAATTCTTTAACACCACTTTACCCAGTGCTCCTCTCTTTGAAAGATTCGTCACGCTCTTTTGATTTTAGAAGTCACTGCATCCATACTTGCCCTCTGCACTTGCGCATTGAGACCAGATGATAAAATCCACAAGTAAAGAGGTGGAAAGAGTGGGGAAAGGGTGTCATAGAAACTGGATGGGGAAGGACACAGCTTCGGAGACATTGATCTCCTCTTTCTCTCTCTGAAAAATGATACACACACACACATATAATGTATGTATATCTGGTCAGGTATATTACATTATATATATGAACATTAGCTTATACATATGTATAGTTTTTATATAACTATAAAATTAGTTCTGGAGAAGTGTTTTGTAACTCTGAAGATGCTATATAAGAGCATACATGCAAGGGCCGCCTGGGTGGCTCAGTCAATTAAGCGTCTACCTTTGGCTCACGTCATGATCTCGGAGTCCTGGGATCAAGCCCCACGTTGGGCTCACTGCTCAGCTGGGAGTCTGCTTCTCCCTCTCCCTTTGCCCCCTGACCCATGATCTCTATCGTGCTCGCTCTCTCTCTCAAATAAATAAATAAAATATTTTTTAAAACAGCATACATGCTAGAATACATACATACGATACATATTTTCTTAACATAGCATTTCTATCTCCATATAGCTTATCCATAAAGATCATCTGCTTGGGAACAGATAAGAGATAGTGACAGACTCTATGTCTGCATCATCTGCAGCTTCCTTTATGTCACCTGAAACTACTTCTATCTAAGAGAGACATCTAGATACTTTACTGCCAGACATTCATTTAGGATTTTTTTTTTATTTGAATGATGATGTGAAGAACATACAAAGTAGGCATAAAATCATGCTATACATATCACAGAACAAAGTGGGGTCACGTAAGTTATCATCTGCATAATGCATTAATTTACCACCATAACTATGGTCCCCAGTTCTCTGTTGCAAATGACCAGGGACAGGGGCCCTGTGTCTCACCAGCCGGCAGCCCTAAGCATCTGCTGTGTACAAGGCTAATGGAGGACTCCCAAAGGGTTCATGGACGAAGCTAGCAGAGCACTTGTCCTCAGAGAGCTCATGGGCTAGCCTCAGAGAAAAATCTTCGTCAGTCAAGGACAGCACAAGGCAGCAGCCGCGATTGTCTTAGGAACAGCAGCGCGTTCGTGCTCTCAGAGTTACTGGAGGAGGATACTGGTGACAGTGGTGAAGGAATCAAGCAAGGCCTCATAGAATAAATGGCATTTTGAGCTTTCAAGGACAGGTGGCATTTAGATATGTGAAGGGTGGTGGAGTATTCTAGATGGAAGGAATAGTATATGCCAAAGGGTAATTGCTGACATCTTTGCTTAGCTGTGAACCGTCTCCCTGAAACATCCTGCACTCATTCCAAGCAGGGTAAGTATAATTCTCTATCTCTGAGATGGTTCTCACAAAGAGGATGCTATGGCCTGAACGTCTGTGTCCCCTCCCCTCCCATTCATATGTCAAAATCCTAATCTTAAGGTGATGATATTTAGAGATGGCGTCTTTGGGAGGTCATGAGGCCGTGAGGAGGGAGCCCACTTGAGGGGATGAGTGCCCTTACATGAAGACACACAAGACAGCCTGCTCCCTCTCTCTCTGCCATGTGACGTACAGTAGGTCGACTGCCATCTGGGAACCAGGAACCTGCTGGTGCCCTGATCTCACACTTCAAGCCTCCAGAACTGGGAGAAGTAAATGTTTGTTGTGTAAGCCACCCAGGCTACTGTCATTTGTTAGACTAGCCTAACTAAGACATAGGAGAAGCCATCATGTCCCTTTCCTCGGTAGAAACCTACTCATCAGCCAATTTTCAGACTCATCAGCCTCCTGGCCATTCTCCACAACACACCCTCATGTCTCTGAAGGTCTCCTCCACTATCTGCTTCCATGTGCCCTGAAAAACCACCGCTTCTCCTGCCGTGGGTTGTTTCTGTGGATGGAAGGAGCTGAGGGCACAGGTTAATTCCCTATCTCTCAAATCTACTGAAGGTTAACGCAGGCTGTATTACTCGCTTGTTCTGGGATCTGAGACAAGTAATTTAACTTGGCCAATCCTCAGTGTCCTCACTTGCAAAATGAGGATAACAAGTCACTACTTTCACAGGGCTACCACCGGTTTACTGTGAGGTTTATGTGAGGATTAAAAGGATTAAAAGGATTCAGGAAAATGCCAGACATATAGGAAGGACCTAATAAATGTCAAGCAGTATTAGTAGCACATTCACATGTAATGATTTTAAAAGTGCCAATAAAACTTTCAGACTCTTGATTGCTGTCTCTATAAGGAAATTTTCAAACATCTCCCCCACCCATTTTTTCTTTTAATAAGTCATAAAAAATTACTGTCATTTTCTACCTTCTAAATTAATTTTTGCTTAATGGTCAATGACCCTACCTTTGGATTCTGGCTCAGTAAGGATCTCCTTGAAACATCAAATCTGGAAAATGCTATGCTTGCCATTCCCTTGCAGACAGAGCATCTCCCTTTTTGGCATGGTGTTAGCTTTTGTTATGAAAATTGAGTGGATTATGGTAAAGTATAGACAAAGAAGGTCACACTTCTCTTTATGGCTTCTGTAATTGACATCTACTGTTTCTGCTCCCTGAATTCCTCTCACCCCAATTCTGGTCATAGAAAGTTAAACTTCCCTCTTCTCTCAGTTTTGGCCTTCAATCTTTAGCTGGTGAATCTACCCCAGTTCAGAGCTGGAAGGTGTAACACAGGCCTAAGCTGCTCAGAGAATAACACTGCCCTTGCCACAACAGTTGGTTTGAATTTGCCCTAGGACCTAGCCAGAGCCTGTGAAACACATGATGTGAGTCCAGACTTGCTGCAGTCACTGTGAGCCTTAAGAGGACACCATGCAGAGGACTGAAGTAACCCAGAAACAACCTAATAAAAAGATGGAAGAAGAGAAACCCAATACCAGCAACATCGTCTACTTGAAACTGAACAATTAATGCTTAGAGCTTACAGTTGGAGGACCCGATCAAGCTACTTTGGGCTTCCAGTTGGTTGGGGTTGGATTTTCATCATTTCCTGCTCATAAAGAAGGCAAAGCTGATCCAAATGAAATCACAGTGTGTCACTAAAGAAAATCAAGGATATAAAAGCCCTACAAAAGGCCAGTTTCCCAGCATCTTCCATTATCAGAAAACCCATGGAAATAAGGAGTCGTAGCTACTGTGGTCAGAGTAAATATGAGGGGTAAAGAATTGTGTGTGCGCGCCCCTGATTTAAAGTATCATAGTAACCTTAGCTATTAGCTAGTTTCTAGCTATTCAAGCATGAGCATGCATCATTTATAGCTCTGTACATCTACGCGTCTATGCATCTATCTGTACCACTAGATCCATCACATCTGCCTGAAGATACTGTCACATCAGTTTAGTGTTTTTCATTCTGATAAATGGTAAATCTCCCTTAGAGATCATGTCTTACTCATCTGTAAGGTTCTAGCCCAAAGTTTGACATACGTATCCAATAAATGCAAAAATAAAATGAATTAACATAGGAACATGGAAAAAAATAATTCCCTGGATAAATTGTTCCTTGTGCAGATAGAAATCATTGCCTTGGGCTAGACAATCTAGCTCAAGAGAAGGAAAGGCAGGGCTACTAATGTTTAGGAAACTGGAACACCCCATAAGCCAGGCTGCCATTCACACAGATTTACTACGATGGGAACGGCGCCCCCTGGAGTTGTGCGATGGAGCCGCCTGAGCAAGGCTTCTAAACTACACACAATAAAACACAGATTATCTCTCTTCATGACAAACATGAGGAGACGTGGATTTATTGAAACTTAAATGTGATTTCTCACTAATGTTTCCCTAATGGCAGTAAGACTAACTTCTTCACTCACCAAGTATAGATTTTTCTGCCTTCTCTTAATATTTTATAAGCTATAAAACACACCGGCTTTGAAATTTCAGGATCTGAATCGGAAGATATCCACAAATAATGTCAGTGGTATTTCTGTAATTGTAATACCATATTGACTGTAACAGAGACTTAAGAGTAACAGAGACAAAATAAGTATTTCATGTTTTTCTGCTCTGATTCTAAATTTCTGAATCTTTAAGACTGATATGGCTGCATTCATTTGTATTGAGAAAATCAATGTCCTCTGTTCTTTGGTTTTTATTATAATGTATCTTTTATATTAAACACTGGGCTACATTTATGGAGGGTATAACATAAACATTAATTTATTTAAAAATATTTGGTTGTTTCCATCTGCCAAGCACAGTGCCAGGTGCTAGCAATGCAAGAATGAAAAGACAAGGTGCTTCTTCTTGTAGAAACAATCTCTGACAGACATTTGGGATTAAAAAATTGAATCTTCTTTCAAGCCTGCATATTCTCATTATATGAGCTTGACTGCTTCTCTACTTCCTTCCCACTTTTTATATGCTGTGCTTTATTGTTTTAGAGAATCCCTATTGTTCCATGGAAGAGAGCAGAATAAGAGGAACTCCGGACAGAGAAATCAATTGGTAGTTAAGGACACTGAGCAAGATCAAATGTGAGCTACCACTTACCACCAACTGCTAGCAGAGTCACCTCTAACACTCTAAGTTGTATGGACAATGGGTGATCTTATGTCAGGCATAGTGCTGTTGGGAAGATCAATGAGATAAATGTATGAAAGACAGTAAGCACAGTGCCTGTCACACCATAATTTTTCTGTTGTACATGAGGTAAAAGTGCATTCCAAAAATCAAATTTGCTTCTGGTTTGACCATTTACATCATTGAAGAATTAAAAAAAAATCAAATCAATGATTTACTGTATGGTGAAACCTATGATAAGATTTATTATAGGTTTATTTATTTATTGTATGGTGAAATCCACAATAAGAAAAAGTCTATCCTCTGAATACAGACATTCAACTTAGCAAAATGACACTGGTCTCACTGGATATAGTCAGGGTTTACATTATAGGGCCAGGAAGAGGATGACCGCAAAGCTTTCCAGTTTGAGACGTACATACAGCTCTAGGAAGGTCTGAAGTTCTTCTCTGCACACTCCATCCAAACAACTATTTGGTATTCATAAGAGGAACTGTACCATTGCCACAGATGACCATCTACAATATGGCCAGAAATCCAAGCCCTGTGAAATGCCTTGGCTCTTATCTGGAATAGGGTTCAAAGAACATATTACTATTTCCCTTTTGTGCTTCTTGGACTGAGTTTCTGATTACATTTGACTGTTAAAATTTACGTGAACAAAAACTCTCCTGTTTTCACTGACAGAAGATCTGCTTATTAAATGAATAGAGAAGAGGTCCCATGGACTCCATCACCATGCATAGAAGCTAGAACCATTTTCCAGATTCCATTCTGTTTCTTCTCCTACGAAAGAACATGGAATTGGGGGAGGGGGTGCCATGAGGCAAGAAGGGAGAGCCCTTAATTTCAGCTTTTCAACTGTTTCCTTATGAGCCCCTAATCACAAACTAAAATAGGTAGAAGATAAAATTAACTCTGTCAACCCAGGAGAAGTTGAGAATTTTCTATTTAAGTTATTTTCTACTATTTCCATTGTTCATGGATTACCTACCAGTGATATGGAGTGGACACTTGAGATTTTCATCAGAATAACTTCTCAAGGAATTACAATTCTCTTCTCCCATTATCAGATCAGTCGTAAAAATCGAAGTGGGCCTGTGGTTTTCTTTTCTGGGAACCGCCACGGTTTTATCCAGTTGAGAGTTAAACAAAGGCATTTACTCAAGATAACTTTCCAATATTAGCTTTCGTGCCTCTGGAGGACCAAATCTGATTTTAAGTGAAGTTCATGTTTCTAAACCATAAGGTCATTTGCCCCTACCTAAAAACAGATCAGTGGTCAGGGGAAAAAAAGGGGGGGGGGGGATTAAAAAAAAAATGTTATGCATGCTATACTTCTATCCAAAATCAAGACAGCACAGAACCGGAGCCCAGCTTCTTTCTGCAACTGATTTCTGCATCTAGTTGCTTTTCTCTTTATTACTAAAAATCGCAGGAACTACTCTGCTAGGGTCTGAAGGACAAAGAGAATCATGTCCATGGTTGAATTTCTATGAAACCTCAGAGGAAGCCAAGCACATCGTGCATACCACCTTGCCTCTGGGCGACAGGGAACTCTTCCAGAGGTGGAGAGTGAGAACGGGACCCAGCAGGTGGGGAGCGTGCAGGATCGCCCACCGATCTTTGGAACCTGCATCCGCTAGTGTCTGCACACACTCGACGCAGTAAAATAGTGAAGAAAGGACGAGGAGCTACCATGGCAATGGCAGAGCTCTCACTACCTGGAGGGCTGCGATCATTATCTATACACAAATAATCCTTCATAATTAAATGTTCACTTTCAGATCAGCTGGTGGTCTGAATGAAGGTTTCTGCGAATTTTGTGAACAAGTGGAAGACACCATCTGCGACAACTGGAGAGAAAATATGGATATAGAATTCAAACATGATCAGACTCCTGTTGCCAGAACAGTTGCTGGAATGATCTGTTTGATGATACTAGGCACTGCCTCCATTGATCGTCAATATAATTGTGCCTCTAAGTAGCTAGGGCTTCGCTGGGGGGCGGGAGGGACCAATTCCTGTGACCTATTTGGCCAGAGCCCACCAGGTAACATTAGCAATTTCTGTGTCCTTCCTGACTTGGGCAGCTTTTATGGCTTGTTGTTGAAAAGACTGAAGCTTTATAATTGGCTTTATAATGTTTATTATATCCTTTTTATAAAAAGGCTCCATGCTCCCTGAAAAACTTTGAAAACACTCAAAATACACAGAACATATATACTATCTAATAGTTTCCCGTAGTAATATTAACACTTTCAGATATATATACATATATACGTGGCCAACATTTTTTTTTTAAGGTTGTATTTATTTGACAGAGAGAGCAAGAGAGCACAAGCAATGGGTGTGGCAGAGGGAGAGGGAGAAGCAGGGTCCACGCTGAGGAGCTCCATCCCAGGACCCTGGGATCAGGACCTGAGCCAAAGGCAGACGCTTAACTCAGTGAGTCACCCAGGCGCCCCTGGTCAACATTCCATGTACACATACACATTCTCATACACTCATACTCACACATATATGTAGTTTAAGGTAAGACATGTTTAACTTCCATGCCTATGTAGTATTTACACTTAATTTATGCAGACAAAATATATTTACATGTAAATGCATGGGGGTTTTTTTTTTAGTTCCTACATTCTTCTGAAGTCTTCTGAACTTACAACTCACCATGGTGAACTTGCTGACACTTTCAAGTCTCCTTATTCTTATTGGTACCATTGAATTTCTCCAGAAACCAAATATACACCCCAAAGGAAAAACATATTTCCCATTACTCAGGCTCACATGCCTCTACATTTTAGGGCTTAAAAATAGCTGTCAACAGAAGTCCAAGTGCCTGGCAGTGCCATGTAGAAGGGAAACGATTATCCCAATATCACAGGCGACAGAACAGGCACTTATGGCTTTGAAAGACATTGCCAACAGACGAACTATTTTTGATAGATGTTGGGGCCAAGGGGCACTTTGGATGTAACTAGCAGTTGCCAAGTGTCACAGATGGTATGCGGGTAGAGGTGCAGGGAGAGGAAGGGAAAGATGCAGATAGGAAAGCTCCTAACACAGTCCAGGACTCTCGTGAGGGTCCTGCTGTAGAGAGGATGGAAAGAGGAAGCAAAAACTCCACCAACGCCAGCATGGCCTCTTGGATCCACGCCATGCCAGGAGCTGTGCTGCGTAACGAAGAGAGTCAACACTGGAACGTGTGTCATAGGTTTACTTGTCTCCGAATAGCCTCTGTAGCAGGGCCATGGACCATGTCAGCTGTCCTCACTCGACTAACACAATCTCAAAACCAAAAGTCGCAAAAGCAACAACTAAAAGTAAAGAAGTCGATGCTTCTCAGTGGGAAGCTAGTAGTACCAAACATTAATTGATTTAGTGTGTCGGAGTGAAGCAAGTCTGTTTTCACATCATCAGTTAGCTAGCGACCCTGGGGAAACAAACCAAGCTGGGCTGCCTGGCTGCTCATGCTGGTGTTTTCTGGTTTAATGCGACCACCTTCACACCCTCTTCAAGCCAGCCGCACTCTTCCTAATGCTGGTTGCTCACAGGCAAATGCACAGGCAGATGCCCCCCACCCCCGCCTTTCCCCAAACTTTGTTAAGCAGATTCTTATTACAGGTGATCTTAGGAACATCACTCAGACTTTCTGGATCGACAGTTAAGGGCTATCGCTGGACCAAATAAGCTGTTAGGTTCTTCTCAGCTCTGGAATTCCATGTAATTCCAGTTTCCTCGACCACACGAGGATGGAAGTTGTAAATGTGTAAATATAAGAGTAGCACAGCTCTCTACCTCTAACACCAACCAAAGGTCTGCTCGTTCTTCTCTTTCCCAAAGATATCTTTGAGTCCCCTGGAGAGTCGGTGGCCAGTGAAACCTCACAAGTGATGCCATGCCTCCCCAGGAACCCCTACTCCCTCCTCTCCCAGGGCTGGGAGCCTGGTGCTATTGGCGGGGCCATGCTGTGCTGTGCAGGCGAGGGGGAGGGAGTGCTCAGTTTCCACTCCGCAGGCATCACAGCAGCACACCAAACACGAACTAACATTGCCTCGTGCTCCCAACATCTCAGGCACTCCAGAACAAAAGAGCCCCCCGTCTCCCCACTATATTTCATTTATAATCCCCGTCTCCCGAAACGCACAGGATGGGCACAAGGCTGCATACGGCATGCCTCACCCCCGCCCACGGAGGGCCTCTTTAATGACCGAAGCTCACGCGTGACTATGCCCGGAGACGCAGTCTTTCCCCAAATGGCGGCAGCAAGCCCCCTGTGCCAGCTCTCCGCATGCCAGGATGGAAGATACAACATGGCCTCCACCGGCTCCGTGCTATGTTTGTGTTAGGACCCCAAGCTCCCTCTCATTCATACAGCATCAAAGAAGAGTTAATACTGACTGAGCTTTTACTGTGCATAAAGCCTTAAGTGCTTTAAGTGTGTTAGCTTATTTGATCTTTGGAACAACTGAAGGAGGTATTATTTCCTTTACAGACGAGGAGACTCAGGTTTACAGAAATCAGTTTGCCCAAAGTTTCCAGTGACTCGGGATGAGATTCGGGCATTTATAATGCTTATGGTATTCTGCATCCTTGGGGATGATTACTGACCCTGTTATGTGCTGGACGGTAGGCTACAGTCGCTCCCATTATTTTCAACACTGGGAGAAAATAAAGACACCTTTATTTTAGAAGTTTTACCTGACATAGCAGGACCTCAGATCTTACTGGCCACACTTCAAGGGACTGCTATATTTCTCTGTCATCATATTTTATAAAAATTATTTCTGACTTTCAATTCTTAATTTCCATCTCCCCAACTTGAATCCCTTTGATTAAAAGATCCGTTAACAACTATCTGACTGACTGCCTCGAGCCAGGCATCTTGTTAGCCACTGAGAGAGAATCAGAGACACCAAGTCGATGTCTTTACCTTCAGTGAATATACAATCCACAAAGCAACAGATGCATAAATATTGAGGAAACCATTGGAAAATGAGAAGGAGGCTCAAGCTCCCAGCCTTATCCCCTTACTATCAGAAAGTGATGGCCTCTGGAAGCACAGACTCTAAGTTCAAATCCTAGCTCAGTTCCAATTGTTCTCTGAGCCTAGTTCCCCAAACTATAAATGACCAGAACACTAACCCCGTCCCCCACCCTGCAGGTGTATGGTGAGGATTAAATGAGACAACATACGTAAAGTACACAACATGGTGCCTGGCACATGGCCATCGTTTCCTAAATCTTTACCACAATAACCTTCGAGGACTAAAGCGTAAGAGTCTCCAAACTCCTTCCCTTCTTCATCAAAACCATTGCACTTTTAACTCCTCTTCCTTCTGTCTTAGAAGATGAACGGTCATTCCTCACACACTTGCTTATTTAACAAATATTATGGGCCCACTATTAGATTTCTCCTCTCCAAGAAAAACTCTGCCTCTGATTCTGACTCGTCTTGCCTTCTTAAATCAGGCTTCAAGTTTAAATCCCCTTTTCTCCTTTTGCTTCCAACCTCACGTGTTGAAAAGCGAAATATACCTTTCACCCGGGGCCATGTTACCATCTGAAACCCACCTTCTCTGTGTCCTCCTCTCCTCTACTGCTTAGAGCACACCCAGGGCCTCTCCCTCTGCTTCCTCCATCCCCTCAGGAAACACACAAGCATCTGTGACCTCAGTGTAGGTGTTACGATCTCTCCTCCTGAGATGGTTGTGTTTGTGTCCCATGAGCGCCCTACCACAGCTCCTCATGGAGTCACCCTTGAGTCTCCAAAATCACTCAAACTAAGGGTCTTTCCTAAGTCCTCACTGTCTTCCTCATTTCAAGGAAGCTAATAGAACAGAATCTGCAGAAATAGTCTCAACCAGTTGCTGAATGTTTCTCATAACTGAAAGGAGGGCTGGCTTTTATGTGTTTGTATAATTGAGGACAGACTAGAAGACAGAGAGGGACCGTAGCTAAGGTGGGATGAGTAATATCCAGGGAACTCACACAAACTCAGTTAAGGAAATAAAAAAATTGGCAGAGAGCTATGCTGTCAAAGATGAACGCTGCAAAAACATCTTCCATCGGATGCAATTTGCATTCATTTGTATGAGTTTCTTCAAGGTAATGAACACCCGAGACATCTCTTCCTGAGAGGAAGAGGGAAGAGTGCTGTAAATGCGTTCTTTGTGAGCCTTCTGACCCAGTTTAGTGACTAGTTTAATATTCAAAGGGCAGATGTGTTCTCTTCACTTTGGAGAGTTTGATGCTCAAAGACAATTTAGGTCATTGGCTCTCGTGGCAGCATTTCCCTTGTGAGGAAGCTACATTTAAGCATCCATCTTTTGTATTATTGATAACAAAACTGGGAAGGGCCTGCAAAGTCCAACAAGTTTTCTGGGCTGTTTGGAAAAAGCAATTAGATCAAGACTCTGTTCCAGCTTTCCTCTTTAGAGGGATGTGTATGTCCTTTGAACACCAGATCGGTCAAACAAGAGTTTTAGCACAAATTATTCTTTTCAAACACATTTCAATCATCTCTTCCACACCGAAGCAAAATCAGAAATGAAATTACAGACACTCTAAGTTTTTGATTCAAAACATGAACATTTTCATCTTGTAGTGAGTGCGATGTATTCCTTTACCGGTAAAGAAAACAAAGCCTGTCCCTTATTCTCCCATCTTCCTTCCCATGATGTACAAAGAGCCACCCATCCTTGAATCAACTCCCATTGTTTCTATGTTGTTCTATCTCCACTTAAGATTCCTGGGAGATGGGAGTGAATTTTTATTGTGTTCTCAGTGCCTAGTTCAGATTCTGCCACACAGATTTCTATAATTATTTGTCAAATATTAGGGGAAAATGTTTTCCCCTAAGAACATTTTAGAAAAAATTTCAGATGTAAAATCCAAATTACTGAGCATAGCACATGAAGCCCTTCTCACTTCCTGTACTAGCTCCTGTCACATTGCCTACACTCCCCTAGAGTCTACAAGACCCAGCTACACTGATCAACTTCAAATCACCCAACACGGCATGCCCATTCACACCATGATGCTTTTGAAAATACTCATATTTCCATCTGGCATGTTCATTCCCTCCTTGGCTAATCATCTTTTAAGATTCCTATAACCCCAACATAACCCACTTTATAATGTCTTCTCCCTTAGGCAAAATTATTTTGTACACTCTGCTAGCTAGAATATTTTTATGGTATGTTTTATTAGAAAGCATTATAATTCATTGCTTATGTCCATTTTTCCCATTAGTTGGTCAGATTCTAGAATGTATAAATTATGACATTTTCATCTTCGGTACTGCTAATGCCCAGCATGAAGCTTAGAACATGGGAAATGCTCAAAAATATTTATTGAATTAAGTGGATTTCTAGGTCCAAGCCCAACACATAAACTTTATTTTGCCCCTGATTAACTAGTATATATTTTCCCCCTTACCAGTATTTTAATAAAATCCTAGAGGTAGAGTAAAAAAAATTTTTTTAATTAGTCACAGAAGTCAAATCCTCTTTAAAACAAGAAAGCCAGTAAATACGTACTTATGTAAATAGGTAAAAAAGATAACAGCTGTAATCATTTTAAAATACCTATCCCTTAAATCACATGTTAAACTGCACTGTTTGAAGTTTTCTTAAACACTTGTACTATTTTTTTCCATCGAATCCTGATTGTAACCAAGGTAAATACTCCTATTAAGTTTTATTATAAAATGAGAATTATTAAAAAGAAAAAGTGGAATAGGAATCTCAGAATAAAGTGACAAGTATCTTCTCTCTTATTACTTGAGTATCCTAAGAAAACTGATCTATCCACCTGCTGAAATCAAAGAAGGACTATGTATTTGAGAAGTCTGCCACATAAGGTCTGAGATTTCAGGAGCGAGTGGTGAAAAAAAAATTATGAAATACTGACACAGAAATTTGTGTCCCTGTGATCTTTGAAATTTACTAATAAGGGGCATTAGAAATTAAAAAAAAAAAAAACCACAAACACAAACAAAACAAACTACCCCATGGCCCAAACACAAAGATCTAGCTAACCATGGAGACCTGGAAGCCAATACATCTTGAAAAGATCACCCTAGGTGGTCTAAGTACAATTAATTAAGGAACTACATGTGAGGTTGGGGAGATAGAACACATCCAGAAAGATAGCCTTTTCTCTTCAGCTCTCTGAAGGCTAGACATACTCACTGTACAAGTGTGTATTGCCATCGCCCAGTATATCTTTTTTTTAAAAAAGATTTTATTTATTTATTTGACAGACAGAGATGACAAGTAGGCAGAGAGGCAGGCAGAGAGAGGAGGAAGCAGACTCTCCATCCAGCAGAGAGCCCGATGTGCGGCTCGATCCCAGGACCCTGAGATCATGACCTGAGCCAAAGGCAGAGGCTTAACCCACTGAGCCACCCAGGTGCCCCCATCACCCAGTGTATCTTAGGCATAGAAGGCATCTGAGAAGTTTGGCAGAGTCAGTGAATTCATCACTCAATTAACAAAAGGCTATGACCTCTTTCTGAAATGTGGACACTCTCCACCTAAACCAGGGTCCGTGGAGTAACGATAGCTGAGCACAATCAGACCCATTCGGCAACTCTTCAAGGGCGACCATTACCACTAATATGGACACATCCCTAGTGGTACTGCCGACATTTTATAAAATGTCTTCATGTTAACTCCAGCTGGGTTAAAGCCATAGCCTGTCACACCCCAATCTTCCCAAGCCACAAAGCTAACTTGTTTTGTTTTTTTTTTTTTAAGATTTTATTTATTCGAGAAAGAGACAATGAGAGAGAGCATGACAAGGGGAAGGGTCAGAGGGAGGCGCAGACTACCCGCTGAGCAAGGAGACAGATTCGGGACTTGATCCCGGGATAACAGGATCATGACCTGAGCCGAAGGCAGTCACTTAAGCAACTGAGCCACCCAGGCTCCCCAAGCAATCTGTTTTTATTTAAAATTGTAGTAGGAGTGCCAGGGTGGCTCAGTTGGTTAAATGTGTGCCTCTGGCTCAAGTCATGGTCCTGGGGTCCTGGGACTGAGCCCCATGTTGGCTCCCTGCTCAGCAGGGAACCTGCTTCTCCCTCTGTCTCTGCCTCTCCCCCTGCTCATGCTCTCTCTTCTCCCAAAAGTGAAAGAAAAAAAAAATCCTTAAAATTTATAGTATTATATTTCCAAATAGCAAAAGCACATTGAGTGCTTCTCACATGGCAGGTACTATTCTCAGTTCTTTACATTAAAAAAAAATAATAATAATGTGTACAAATGAGTATAACTCATTTCTCCCAAATACACTGCAAGGTAATACTACTATCCCTATCTTATGTAATGTCTCTTTGTCACAAATTCATCTGAAAACTGGACATAATACCTCATTATTAAAGATGACATGACATAGTATAAACTATGTCTTAGTTTGTAGCCCCGATAGCTGGATAAAAGATCATTTTCTTCCCCTTTCAACTTTACCCACTTTTTTTTTGCTATTGTTCTAGTTAAAAAAAAAAAATACTGTTGTATGTGATATTTAGTATCACATTAGTTACTGGAAAAATGAAAATTATAATAAAGATAAAACTATACACCCATCAGAAGGGCTAAAATTTAAAAATTAAGACAATGCTTGTTTTGGCAAGAATATGCAGCAGTTGAAAACTCTCATATGCTACATTAAAAGGAGCACAGAACTGTATGACCATATGCCTCCCCTATAAGCCGGCAATCCCATTCCTACTATATAAACGAGACCCATGAGTGCATATGTTCACAGAAATGTTCATAGCACCTTTATTTGTATGTGCGTAAGATGAGAAATAAACCAAATGTCCAGAAACAGGAAAGAGGACAAATGAGTTACGCTAGAGTCATATAACGTGCTCTTACACAAAATGAGAGATGAAACAAAATGGATGAATCTCAAAAGCCTTATGCGGAACAGAAGAACATGGACACAAGAATACATACTGTCTGGTTCCACTTACTCAGAAGTTCCTAATCAGGCCAGACAGTAACGGAATGATAAAGCCTGACCGTGGTTACCTCAGGTCATGGGTGCCGTGGAATTAACTGGGAAGGGTACCGGGGAACTTGGGAGGGTAATGTAAATTGACATGTTTCGATGTGGATGGTGGTCACCTAAGTGATTTCATTTATAAAAAATGACTGAGGTTAGAGGTAAAAGTCATTAATTTTACAGTATGTACGTTTACTTTGATTTAAGTAACTTTTCTCGATGACGTTCAACAGTTGGTTTGAGTAGTTCACCTGTTAGAAATTTCACTGGATGGGGAAACACACCCACGCCAGAGAAGCCAGTTTGAAGTTCGAGAGTTTTGAGTCTAAAGTTCATTTGTTTGTTGTGTGAGGACACCTGCAGATGCATGTTCACTCCTTCTCCTCAGAGATACAGCACCATTAACAAGGGCAGAGTAAGCTCCTCATTCCCTTTGCCTAACATTTCAGAGCTGTCGGGAACAAGAGAAAGCGTTCCATGCCAGAGCTGCTCTTGACTAGAATTCTCATAAGGCCATTTGATCACTCTGGAGGAAGACCTTTTAAAATATACATAACAGGGGGCACCTGGGTGGCTCAGTTGGTTAAGTATCTCCCTTCTACTAAGGTCATGATCCCAGGGTCCTGGGATTGAGCCCCACATCGGGCTCTCTGCTCAGCAGGGAGCCTGCTTCCTCCTCTCTCTCTGCCTGCCTCTCTGCCTACTTATGCTCTCTATCTCTCTGTCAAATAAATAAAATCTTAAACAAAATAAAATAAAATATATGTAACAGGAGGTGCCTGGCTGGCTATGTCAGAAGAGCACTCCACTCTTGATCCCGGGTCAGGAGTTCGAGCCCCACATTGGTTGTAGAGAACACTTAAATAAAAACTTCTCAAAAATTAATAGAATGTATTCAACAGAATGAAACACTTGTCCATGAGGGGGCAGTTTGCAAAGGTGTCTGGATATGGATAATGAGTTTGCCACGGGCACCAAAAACAAAACAAAACAAAACAAAACAAAGGAAAAGCGGGCGCCTGGGTGGCTTAGTGAGTTAAGCCTCTGCCTTCGGCTCAGGTCATGATCTCAGGGTCCCGGGATCGAGCCCCGCATCATCAGGCTCTCTGTTCAGCAGGGAGCCTGCCTCCCCCTCTCTCTCTGCCTGCCGCTCTGCCTACTTATGATCTCTCTCTCTCTGTGTCAAATAAATTTAAAAAAAACTTAAAAAAAAAAAAAAAAAGGAAAAGCAAAGCAAGGGTCCCTCCTACAGTGTAACTCTCTTAAGAAAGCATCCCATGGCTGCTGAACCATTCTGCATTTAATGACTAACTCATCTGGGCTCGCCTCTGCATTTACACAGCTGGGGATGGCAGTGCTCTGGGCAGAGTTCTCTGAGGTAGTGGGTGAGGAGGTGGTGGCATTGCATTTCAACTTGAGCAGCCTCAACTGTGCGGACTGTTGGGGTATGAGCTGTACATCAGAGCAACGTACACATACCCCACACCCAGCACCCCAAGGAGCCCCACTTCTTGTCTCAGCATTCCCTTCATACTTTGTGCTTCAGCTTCCCTCCACGTGCTAGACTCCCTAGGATGCCTCCTTGCCTTTGTATATGCCACTCTACTTCTCTGGAATATTCTTTCTATCCCAACTTCCCTTAGAGATCCCTTCAATGCTTCGCTCTAGTAACTCCCCAGCTCTGTTTGGTGCCCCTCATCTAAGCTCATCACTGTGAAAACATCTACCAAGCCATAGAGTCATCTCCAATTTGCTTGTCTGTCTCCCTAACTCCATTATTAGCTCCTTTTGATCGGGGTCTAGTATTTTTTCATCCTTGAATTTCTAATATCTTTGGTAGTTTGACACAAAGCAACAGGTGATTGTAGAATAAATGTGGTAAGCACAAATAAATGGGGGAGAAAAGCTAATTTTGCACTCTTGTTTTGATATGTGAATTGCTGTAGACCTAAAAACAAAATGCTCATTTTGACAGCATTCAATATGTATCAACTTTCCACCTCAAAAGAATGTCCACAGAAACAGGAATACTCTGATTAAAACATTAATCCCTCTTATACTGAATTCCTTTAAGTGTCGTTAATTAAAAAAAAAATCCTAAAACTGTTCTCATATTCAGTTTACTATCCTATTGCTTTTTCTTTTTAAATATTTTATTTATTTATTTGACAGACAGAGATCACAAGCAGGCAGAGAGACAGGTAGAGAGAGAGGAGGAAGCAGGCTCCCCGCTGAGCAGAGAGCCTGACTCAGGGCTCCATCCCAGGACCCTGGGATCACGACCCGAGCTGAAGGCAGAGGCTTTAACCCACTGAGCCACCCAGGCGCTCCTCCTATTGCTACTTCTAAACCACATGTTATTCCCCTTTCTTTTCTCAGGTATGTAGATTTGGGATGCTGCCATTTTACGAAGCCAGAAGAGTTGACAAACCCCATTAAAAGTTCCACACAACCTTTTAGCAGGCATGGAACCATAAACAAGGGAGAACTCCAGGAGAATTTGAGGGGACATGGGAGCCTATCACGCCATCTTGCAGTGGAACTCTAAAAGCATTTCTTCTGGACTTCAATGTACTCCTCCAGTGGAGGAGAGCTTCCTATGTTTCTAAGTTCATTAAGGCTCCTCCTCAGAAACACTGTTTATGGCCCTCCAGAATCAGATTCTAGAGCTGGGAGTCCCTCTCCTCCTGTTACTATTCAGAAAGGCACAGACTCGTTGGTGAGTTTCTCCTGCAGAGTGAAATCTTAGTTTGAGATGAACTGCGGTTTCAGGCCTGGGTGTCTTCCAGAACCATTAAGCTACTATGTATCTAGGGGGATCCCCACTAATTGAATTAGTTAAGCCTTGTGCCTATATCCTTTCTAAAGAGAATCCGTTTTGGCCCACATCACCCGCTGGAAGAATGGGTCTAGGTGGCCACATATTTATCTGGTGATTCAATTCCCCTACCGAGAGCCACATAGGCAAGGGTGGAGATCTGTCCAAACCCTGGTCAGTGAGATTCCACAGGAGAGGGAGAGAGACAAACTGGTGAGACATGAGGAATGCAACTGTAGGATTACGTAGTACAGAACGCTGTGGCAAGTGTTAGTAAAATACGGAGTAATGGAGAAAGCTGGTCTACAAAGGAAAACCCAAGCATAGAGTAGATGGGCAAGAGAAGTGGAAATGAGACTCCATGGTACCTAAGAAAACTCGATGGTCTAGTTGGGCCTCAGATGAAGAGAGAGCAGCAGAGGGGAGATACAAGATGCAGAGGAGTGCACAGGATGGAATTCTGAATTTAGGATCAGAAAAGCCCACTAGTATGCTGCCTAACCTACCTGGGCTATATATATATACACACACATACATACATACATATACATTTTTTTTTTTTCAGCTAGAAAGGAGAGTAATTGTTTACTCTACTTGCTTTGCAGGGTGGCTGTGAAGTTCAGCTCCTTTGATGTAAAGCAAGGTACTCTGCAAATTGAAAAGAACTTTACAAATGTTAGATTTTAAAACCATTTCACTTTCCGTCTCTGTGCATTTCAATAGAGTTCATGAAAAATGCCATCTTTTATAGGACTGGAACATTCCTTTTTCTCAGAGCATTAGAAAACAAGGACCCCCTATAAACATTTGCTAAATGTGAGCTACATCGTGAGACATCAAGCCCACCACACACCACTCCCTGATAAGCATTACATTATTATAATTAATGAACCATTTACTCTCAGCTCTTTTAGATATTAAGGTAATTTTAAAATAACTAAGGACATACAATGACTTTCTCCCATTCCTACTCAATCCCAGAATGTTAGAGCTGTAAAGGACCTTAACAATCATCTCAGAGTTGGCAAACTACAGCCCACAGCCCAAGTACCACCTGCCCTCTATCGACAGCCAGTGAGCTAGGACTAGTTTTACATTTAAAAACAGTTGAAAACAATGAAAATAATATTTTATGGCCTGCCACAATTATAGGAAATTCAACTGTCAGTCTGTCTTAGTCTCCTCAAGCTGCTGTAATAAAATAACAGAGCGGGTGGCTTATAAAAAACAGAATTGCATTGCTCACAGTTGTAGAAGCACAAGTTCAAGATCAGGGTGCCAGCATGGTCAGGTGAGGGCCCTCTTTTAGGTCAGAGACTTCTTGTGTCCTCACATGATGGAAGAGGCTAGGAAGCCTCTTTTACAAGTCACGAATCCCATTCATAAGGGCCACCTTCAAGACTTAAGTACTTCCCAAAGTCCTCACCTACTCATATCATCACCTTTGGGGATCAGGATTTCAACGTGTGAATTTTCACCATATGAACATTCAGACCATTGCACGGTATTCCCAGTAAGTTGTACTAGAACATAGCTACACTCATTTATGCATTGTGTATGGCTGCTTTCTCAGGCTACAGTGACAGAGTTGAAAAACTGTGACAGAGACTGTATGACCTACAAAGCCATTTACAATGTGGTCTTTTATAGAGAAAGTTTGCCAACCATGATCTAGTCCAATCTTGTCATTTTACAGATGAGGAAACTAAAGCCCTGAAAGATAAAATACTTATTCTCGGTAACTCAGCTAGCATATTATTTAAAGGCAGAATCAAGGCTAAAATCTAGTTTTTCTGTCCATTTTTGATCATGCTGAATTTAATGACTGAAAAATTAGCTGTCATTATACTTTTCTTTCTTTATGGCATTAGTTTTATTTGTATATAGTTGACACACCAGGTTATATTAGTTTTAGGTACATAACATAGCTATATGTTATGCTACTCATCTTTAAATTATACAAGTTCCTTGTGCTAATTATTGGATTTATCTTAAAATCTTTGATTGCTCACATGAACTAACTTCATACAAAAAATTCACCTTGAAGTAAAACGTTTTCGTGTGTTCATAGTAATGGATTGTCTATCTTATTATTCTTAAATAGTTCTAGTAGAAGTTATTGTAGAACAAAATGATGATAAAAATTAAATATTTCACTTGATACATCAATCAAATAAAATATGCTCTGCTTTTAAATTACAAAGCAATAATGTATGGAACATTCAAACACTTTCAGACAAATTGGACCCACCGAATTTTCTTACAAGAGATGATTGACAATAAGATTGAGAAAATAGTTTATTAGTCTTTCTATGTTTAGTGAATAGAACTCGACCAGTTAATTTCCCAAATGTAAGCTGAATTTCAGTCTTTTGTAAAATAAAAAAGGAAGTGTGTCTAAAGTTGAGCATCCCCACCCCATCACTGGAAGGTCTCTGTTGGGTAGCTGGTGAAATCAATTACCTACCCATCTCTTAAAATATTCATCTTCAAGAGGTAATGTTTACAGCATTGGTTCTCAACTGGGGTGATTTTTGTCCCCTGACGGATATTTGGCAATGTATGGAGACATGTTTGGTTGTCACAATGGGATGTGGGAGGAAGGTGCTCCTGGAATCTAGTCAATAAATCCAAACATATTGCTAAATATCCTACAATGCACAGGACAGAGAACCTCACAACAAAGACTTATTCAGGGCAAAATGTCAGTAATGTCATCGTTGGGGAACCCTGTTTTAAAGGGAAATCACCAGACTGGCCCACAGCACTCAATAATTACAACTTAAATTTCCAGAGCTTAAATGTCAAGGCATCATTAGCTCCTGAACTAGCACTGTAGAGCAAATATGTTCTATGGATGCCTGTATAATAGTTCATTCTTTTAAATATTTTTATTCATTTCTTTATCCCAGCAAATAGATGGGAAAGCATGGAGATGATGCAAAAAAAAAAAAGAAAAAAAAAATTACCTTCTTTCCAGCTACTTCTTTTATTGATCTTAGCCAACCAGTACTAGGATAATTTTTCTAATGATTCTGGTATCTTTCCTAAAAAATTTATTTTGACTTTGATCTATTTTTTCCCAGTAGGAACCTGATAAACTCTATTTGACTTGTATCCATAACAGCTGATATAGTAAAAATAACCTAATGCTAACAGAAAAACAAATTCTAAGTCCCATTTACCTTTAAATGGAAATGTCAAGATACTTCAATAGGATTATATCTTACAGTTATCTCTAGACACTTGCAAGAGGCACATTTAAAGAAAGCAAGGGACATCTAGGTGGCTCAGTCAATTAAGTATCTGACCCTTGATTTCAGCTCAAGTCATGATCTCAGGGTCATGAGATAGAGCCTTGCGTAGGGCTCTGTGTTGTGAGTGGAGCCTGCTTAAGATTCTCTCCCTTTGGAACCCTCCTACACAGTTGGTGGGAATGCAAGCTGGTGCAACCACTCTGGAAAACAGCATGGAGGTTCCTCAAAAAGTTGAAAATAGAGCTACCTTACGACCCAGCAATTGCACTACTGGGTATTTACCCTAAAGATACAAATGTAGTGATCCGAAGGGGCACGTGCACCCGAATGTTTATAGCAGCAATGTCCACAATAGCCAAACTATGGAAGGAACCTAGATGTCCATCAACAGATGAATGGATAAAGAAGATGTGGTACATATATACAATGGAATACTATGCAGCCATCAAAAGAAATGAAATCTTGCCATTTGCATCGATGTGGATGGAACTAGAAGGTATTATGCTTATCAAAATAAGTCAATCAGAGAAAGACAACTATCATATGATCTCCCTGATATGAGGAAGTGGAAATGCAATGGCGGGAGGGGAGGTTATGGGGGTAGGAAAAGAACAAATGAAACAAGATGGGATCAGGAGGGAGACAAACCAAAAGAGACTCTTAATGTCACAAAACAAACTGAGGGTTGCCAGGGGGAGGGGGGTAGGGAGAGGGTGGTTGGGTTATGGACATTGGGGAGGGTATGTGCTATGGTGAGTGCTGTGAAGTGTGTATACCTGGTGAATCACATACCTGTACCCCTGGGGCTAATAATACATTATATGTTTATAAAAGCTTTTTTTTAATTTATTAAAAAAAAAAAAGATTCTCTCCCTTTGTCCCTATCCCCTCGATCACACTCTCTCATGCTCTCACTCTCTCTCAAAAAAATTTTAAAAAATGAAGAATGGCCCAGCAAGACAACTATGTAGAACAGCACTGCCTCTAATTCACAGGGTAACCCATCCAATAACATTATTAAAGGTAATATGTTAAAGTCTCTTACATCACTAAATTAAGGAATGCCCTTTCTCTGATATAATCAATAGATGAGGTAATTACAATCTCTCACTTTCTCTTTCAGCAAGTATTTTCAAAGCAGATATCAGGTGCTATCTATTTACAGTTTCTTTCTTGAGTATGTAATTCTATTCTGCATCACTTTTACTGAGTATTAATTATTGGTTCAATTCCTTAACTAATCATCCAATTTGGGGAACACACAAAGTATATCAACTCAAGCTCAATGTTTTCTTTAATTAGACAAAAATGCCAAGACCCTGTAACAGCATTTGGTTCTTTTGTGTAATAACTTCAGAGAACTGCATCAAGAGCATAGTTATCTACTTGGACATTTCCCTGGTCAACTGTAATTCACCTAGCACTCAAAATATTCTCAGCTCTTTGCCAAATGCACACACCAAATTGTCTAAAATATGAATCCCATGGGATGAAAGAACTAATATTACAACATACTAAAAGCAAGACAGAAATGCCCACTGATTTTTAGGGACATGCATACAAGTAGAGCCTAATATGGTTTTTGGGATTCAGGGGAATTTTTCCTAAATTCATCCAGCTCACCTGAGTTCTGTCTTAAAATATGGGCAGGAGTTGGGTAGGAGGCATGACTCAGACTTTCCAGGTAGTAGAAATAGCGTGTGCAAAAAGCCCAGCTAGAGGGAATGTCAAGGTTTGAGGAAGGAAAGACAAAATATAAAGGTCAAGAAGTAGGCAAAGGACTGGTCACTGAGGATGCTTCATACCACATCAAGGATGTTAGATTTTAGTGCACATGAGAAAGGGAACCACTGAAGAATGTCAAATATGGCAGCATCCTACTCTTACTTGCATTTCAAGTGGACCACTCTGGTGACTGTGGGAAGGATCAATTTGAAGTAGACAACTACAGTATTTTGGATCCAAGAATAAGAGACTAATCTTGGGAGCTACAAATAGACAGAAGGAGTAGAGCAGAGACATATTTATGAGGAAACCTGGCAGAACTAATTGGCTGGTAATGGCAGGGATGAGAGCCAACAAAGGAAAAGGCACAAACCCAGGTTTTGCAGTTCAGACAACCTGGGGAATGGGTGACAGTAAATGGGAGACAGAAGGAGAAGCAGCAGATACGAAGGAGTCACAATTAATTCAGCAATGGCTGAACGATTAGAGCAAATGTTAGACTTAGTGCTTTCTTTGCTGCAGCTGGAACCATGTAAGTATGTTGTTTCTTCACATAAACAGAGGTTGATATGCCATGCTTTATTTTTTTTAAAAAGATTTCTTTTAGAGAGAGCAAAAGAGAGCAGGTGGGGGGGGGAGGGGCGGTGCCAAGGAAGAGAGAGAGAATCCTCAAGCAGACTGACTGCCCACTGAGTGCAGAGTCCAAAGCGGGGCTCGATCCCACAACTATGAAATCACGACCTGAGCAGAAATCAAGAGTCAGACGCTTAACCCACTGAGCCACCCAGGCGCCCCTCCCCATGTTTTCTTTTATTACAGGATACCACTTACCTACTGTACATTTCTAACACCCAAACTAGCTCCCTCCATGATCCCTTAGGGGCGCCTGGGTGGCTCAGTGGGTTAAGCCTCTGCCTTCGGCTCAGGTCATGATCCCAGGGTCCTGGGATCAAGCCCCACATGGGGCTCTCTGCTTGGAGGGGAGTCTGCTTCCTTTTCTCTCCTCTCTCTCTGCCTGCCTCTCTGCCTGCTTGTGATCTCTGTCAAATAAATAAATAAAATCTTAAAAAAAAAAAAAAAGAAACAATTATGAAAGTTATCCAATGCTCTACGAACGTGGGGACTTTTAAGATATGGAAACATTATGGGCCTATATACACTTAGAGAGACTGTGTGCTCAATTTCTAACAATGAAAATCAGATACTGAGGTGTGGTCCTGCCAGAGGCATGATTTTAATGAGTCCATGTTTCCTTACTTAAGTGTCACACTTCAGAAGACAGAGTTTTGAAATATTACAATGCATACGGTTCATCTGTATTGCTTGTTAAAAATGTGAATGCTCAAGGTCCTCTCAGGTGTTTATCTTAGTTGGTTTGGGTGGAATCCGAAGAAATGGATTCTGGAACCGGGAGTCTTGGACCACACTTGGAGAAATGCTTCAAGGGTTCATTTGGTGGATACATCTTCTTCCAAGGCAATTTAACATAGAAGATGTTGCTGTTAACAGATTTATAAATAGGATCAGTCTTTCCTTCCTTCCCACCTAGTTATCCATCCATCCACTCTCAAAAAATCTTTAATTATTTGGGGGAGAAGAAGTAAAAATTATCAGTTCTATCCCAAATCTGCAATTCCTATGCATGTGCCTCTGAAAATGGAGGTAGAGAGCAGACCCTGGTTGGTGCATTTCCAAATGTTTTTAAAAATAAATTATGCGTGATAAACAGAAAAATTCAAAATTCCTCTACTAGAGATTTTGTTACGTCTGCCCCCACCCATCACAGCAGTTCCATTATTGTATCTTTCTCATATGCTTGAGGGCCAAGAAAAATTTGTTCAGCTCAGCTTTCCTTATATAAGAATTAATATTGGGAATTATTTTAAGAAAAATTTCAAGTATAAAATTAATTTTAACTTCGAATGTGTTTTTCCAAATGAAAGCCCCGAATGTTGTCTTCCTCCCCTCCCGGTTCCAGTCCAGAATCTCCTCTTTCCTTGGTTTTTGAAGGCTGTAGGGTAGAGTGGGCGAGGGGGAGTGGGGAGCAACTCTACCACTGTAGGCATTGGCCATGGCTGCTTTGGCCTTGGCCCCCAAGTGAACAGGCCATGACTCACTTGGTACAACCACATTCCACTGGAATCAAAGGAACATGCACTTGGAATGACCTCTGCAATCCGAAGGGCACAGGTGAAAGATAAAGGGGGCCTAGAGAAGACACTGCAGAATTTTTACCATACACACCGTCTCTGGGAGCTCTGATTCACAAAGCTCCGGGTGAATTCCACAGAACGGAAACATCTGAAATCCAATGTCACGTGACTGAAAACAACTTGAGACAATCACGGAGAAATACACAAATAAACGAAACCGAGAAAGAGGGACAACCGTTCCTCCAGACTGTTTTATCATCTACTCATCAAAACAGGACAGCTGAACTCAATTTGCTTCTTTATCTATAAGCTCATGATTAAATTCTGAAAACCTAGGAACTGTTTACGTAAAACCTTTTGCTCTCACTGTTGACAATCACAAAATCTGTTCAGCCCAGATGCCAGCATAGGAAAGGGCATTTAATCTAGTTTCCCTCCAGCTGAGCTGAATCTGTGTTGGCTTTTCTCCTTGTGTGGTCCTTCTAAGAGCTGTTCGCATCAGAATCACTGAAGAGCTTGTTAAAATGCAAATTCCCAGGCCCACCACCTACGAACTGAATTAGCATGGGGGGGGGGGGTGGACTTGGGTATTTGCTCCCCAGCTCTCCAGGGGATTCCTAAGCATCCCCAGGATTCCACACACTAGCGCTGTTTCTTTACTCTTCAATAAACACTTACTGAATACTTTTTTTTTCTTTGTCAGCCAGAGCTGTCAAAACTCCTTTCCCTGTCAGCAATAGAGAGGGAGAAAGGATACGATCTAGCCATCTGCAGACGAGCTGGGAGCCAGCTGAGGTTACACCAACAAGATGAGGGAAAATCCACTTGGAGAGGCAGTGCTCTCTTGAGCTGCCGGAAATCCGGACTACAAGCAAGGCAGAGCCGCTCCCTGGAGACAGACCCTCCCTGGAGACAGCCCTTGCCTGGGACTCCACAAGTCACCCCGGAGCCAGGTGGCCCTGGACTCAGACTCCCAGCCACATCCTCCCTCTTTCCCCAGCGACCACAACTTTCAGCCTTTTTTCTGTAGGAGACGGCCCCAGAAGACAGAGCTCCCCAAAGAGACAGGAGGGTTTCTTGTTGCCTCAGGAATTCCCATCAGGCTGCCAGAGGAACATTTCACAAAAAAGGCAAGTCACACGGTGAGTGCTCGGCAGCCGGAATCAAGCCACCATCTGAAACACACCAGACAGATTCTCGCTCTCTCTCTCTCCCGGGTTTCAGTTTGAGCACATTTTCTTTTCTTTTTCTCTCTTCTTTCTCTCATTTTCTTAAAGGGAATACGAGGCTGGCTTGCTGAGATGAAACGCCGGAAGTTTCTTTATTAGCAGCCCTTAACCATTTCCCTGACAACCCACTGTGTTGGCCTAAAAGCAGTTGATGCTTCAAGTGTCTCATTGTGAAGGCACTTAGTGGAACGAGCCCCTCAGACACTCCCTGACCTTGCTTGCCACACGGCTCACCGACGTGTCTAGATAGAACAGGTGTGTGTTTTCTGTCCTGTGCTGGAAACTTAACTGCTGGTCACGAGCAGGTGGCTCAGGAGTGCCTCGTCCTGGCTAAGCAAAAATAGTCTGGTTTACTGACATTCCTCTATGTGCCATGTAAAAATTCAGGATTTTAGATGTGAAAAGGAGACCTTGGAAGGGTAAAATTTAAAACACACGTTGAAACGAATCTCAATCTAGGGGTGCCTGAGTGGCTCAGTGGGTTGAAGCCTCTGCCTTCGGCTCAGGTCATGATCTCAGGGTTCTGGGATCGAGCCCCGCATCGGGCTCTCTGCTCAGTAGGGAGCCTGCTTCCTCCTCTCTCTCTCTCTGCCTCCCTCTCTGCCTGCTTGTGATCTCTGCCTGTCAAATAAATAAATAAATAAATAAAATCTTAAAAAAGAAATTTTTAAAAAATTAGAAAAAAAAAAAAAAGAAATCTGAATGTAATTGTTTCCTACGAGCTGGAGACCATCAAAGGGAAGTCAATTTCCAGAATGCCTGGCATCAACGACAGAAGACAGACTCAATTCATCTCATTGTAAGGATCTCACTATGCTTCAGGGACAGCGTGATGGACACTGGTTACTATTACAAGGAATTATAGATGTAGAAAACCTCAGTAATCGAGCCGAATGTATGTTCATCTGGTAGCCTACCTTGATCAGTACTCTCAATTAATTCCTTTTTGTGACCCAGTTCACTTTCATTAATCCTTTGGCTAATACTATGAAAGAAAGGAGAAGAGAGAGAAAGGTGAGCTTTTTGACTGGATTCCAAAAAATTAGCAGTTTACGATGCATACAATCTAAAAAATACATTAGAAGAGATATTCCTGATTATATATTATTCACTCTAAAGAGTTCTGTGATCAAGTAGTGACTGGGGCTCCTACTCCTCAATGACATGGGGTTATTTCTTTTCTCAATCCCACTAGAAGAACTGACATCCCCTTTTTAACTCAACAAAGAGGAACCACAAAATGAGAAGGTCTGTCCTTCCTTCTCAAGACTTTTCTTCTCAGACAGGGGACCTCTAACCAACGAGGCACAAAGATCAAAACTCAGAACTTAGCCTCAATTCCTCCCTTCGCCACAATGAATCAAGTGTTAAGCCCTGTTTATGATACCTCCATTCCTACTGCCTTAGCCCACATCCTCATCAATTGTCTGGGTCTCCAATTTGACCTCTAAGCTTTTGATCCTACCATCTTCTACCCATTCCCGACAGTATAGCTGGAACAATGTATTTAATGCCTCAATCTGGAAGTCTGCTAACGTCCCTTTGATGGTACTCCATAGTTTTCAGGATAATTGTCAAACATATTAGCTTAGCAGCTAAGGCCCTCTATGATTTTAAAAGCTGCTGAATGTTCTAGTCCTCTTCTATTTGAATATCCAATCCAGTCGAACTGAGAGAGTATGTCCTTTCATACCCACAGAAGATGGTAGCCTTTACCACGTGGAATTTTAGCACTGGATCCAAGTCAAGACCTAATCTTTCATTTTAAAGAAGAGGGCACCAAGTTACAGAGAGGTTAAGTAAGTTACCCAAGGTCACACAGGTGGTTAGGAACAAAACACATTTAGAATCCAGTGTTTAGGTCTAACCCTCCAGAATATAATTTCTTTAATCTATTTTGACATTGCTCTAAGTACGAAAGCAGATTCCTTCTCAGTATAAAACTCTGAATATCCTAAAATGATAGGTCTTGGTCTTGGTCTTGATGGACAAACTGACTTAAATGTTTGTATCTAAAATCTGTTCCAAGTATAGAGCTTCCCTTTCCCTCAGTGCAATCCATTTTCAGAAGCCTTCTCTTCAATAAGTCCACTGAGACATCAATACAAACAAAGCTCTCTGCCCTAAAATTAATCTTCAAATTCATCGTTAAGTCACCAAAATAAAAATCTCCCAAATAAAACAAAAGCAGAGGCAGACCTAATAATGAATATGAAATATGCTAAGAACATTCTGTCACTGAAATTAACTTGACTTCTTGTGATTAGCAAGATGATATCTTAAAACACAAGAATGAAGCAAAGGACGACTGAAGAGAAATAGTCTGGACAGGGTCCCATTTGAAATGTATCCGTTTGAAAACAGCCTCTGTCTTTTGGCTATCATCACCACGAGCCTGTCCAAAAATTCATTTTCAAATGTTATTTCCAAGTGCAATCTCAAATTCAAAATGTGAGTTGGTTGGCAGGTTCAAAATTTGCTCTGAGATGGACAAAGCAACAAATGAGATGTTTTCAGAAGGAATAATAAGTATATTCCAACATTCATTCACTGAGTTTAATTCATGCTTCAGATGCCAGCCTTCCCCTTCTAATTCCTTTGTATCCTTTGTTTCTATTAGGAAATAGAGAAAATAGGATTATAAAGCCATTTCTAAATACTGAAGTAAGTTAGCAAAGGAACATGTACATTCTCAGGGAGAGGGCGGGGAGGGAAGGTGGCTTGAGCCCAGTCTGTGAGAAACGGGGAGTGATCCAAGGTTAGCTAAATCTGACCATACCGTCACATCCTCTGCTGTGTTACTGACAAGTCAGAGCACTAGAAAAAAGCATATTACATCAGAAAAATGCTTGGAAGGGGACCAAAAATTACCTGTTGAATAGGAGAATTGGGTTTGTTAGCTTATGATTTCATAGACTCTGGGATGCCCAGAGAACGCATCCACTAAATTACCATGGTGGCAATGGTGTGGGGGAGGGAGAATAGGAGACTGGGAAGGGAGGAAGAACTGTGAAGAATCACAGTTACTAAATATTTAATTTATAAACTAAACCAGGAAGAACACAGACCAAAAGATGCAAAGGATTACTCAGGAACTTCTAATTTATATATAAATGGAAATACAAAAGCAGAGCAAGAATACATAGGGACTAGCAAAGCAGGTAAGACAGCAGCAATCCAAAGGGGGACAAAATTATACGAAATCCATATCCAGAACGTTGGTGATATAAAACTGAATAAACCAAAGTAGCTTTCCTTTCTTTTTAAGTATTGCTGGAAGATCTGGTGTCACTTTCTTTTTTTAAAGAGTTTGAAACATGTTCACTATCTGAAGTTTCCTAGGATAGGTACGATCTTTCAAAAATACAGATGTCATTTGGAAAGGAACTTCTCTAGTAACACACATCCTGTCTTTCATGTATTGAGAGACTCGAAAGGACACTCATCAGTACACTTTATTAGATGAATTGTTATAAAGTACCATGTTAAAAAAGCATGGTAGGAGCCAACTGTACACCAATCACAGTATTGGTGTAACATTGACAATGCCTGCTGGTAGAGAATATCAACAGTGGTTTCCACTAAAAAAGACAACAGCTATTCTCAAAATAAGTAATCTACCTCAAATACATACTTCTCTGCTGGTTTTGTGACTATGAAATGACGAATAAAGTTTTCCATTAAAAAAAAAACTAGAGTATTAATGAATAATATATTGAGAGTGCTATTTTGCACATGCCTGTTAAGAAGGTCATTTTGTAAGTTCAAAAGCATTATTTGGGGAGGGTAGGGCCAATTAATGACTTCAAGTGAAAAATGTTTCTCATTGTACATGGGACTGCTAGTGTCAATTTTCTCAGTCCTTGTTGGATTTGCCAAGACATCCTTTGCCCCAGACCCTTGATTCAATAGTGATTCTGGAGGAAAAATTACATTCATTTGTTTCCTTCCCTGGCCTCATTCTCTCTCATGCCCTATCACACATGTTGTTCCTATACAGCAAAAACACTTACATCCAAGGATGCTTCTCTCCCACTCCTTATTCCCAAATTGGCTTTTCCTCTTCAATACTCTCTTAGGGAAGCAAACCATCGCCATGACAACATTATGATGGGGGTTTGAACAGGACATGGGGCAGCCTTTGTCAAAGTTAACATGGGGATTTTGCTGAACAGGATAAAGAAAACTCAGACAGTTGGTAATGCTCTCTTGTGAGCCACTTAGCTGCACAGAACTAACTGTCCATATCTAACTTGACCCAACCAAACCACAGCCTTAACAAAGAAAAAAGAAAGAAAGAAAAAAAAAGAAAAAAGAAAAAAAATGTTGCAAGTGTCATTTATTTAGGACTAATTCCTTAATCCTCTGTTGTGGTCAATTAGGCTCAATATCCAGCGGTCATTAAATCATGGTATCATATTAATATGGAAAAGAGAATAAGGAACTTTGCCTTTTTAACTTCACGTGGATGTGGGACTTCCAGAGATACATACTTTTCCCAAATAAGTGTTAGTGCATTCTCTCTTCTAGGGAAAAATACTTGTTTTCTGCACCTTTTAAATTTCATGTGATTTTTCTTCCCTATATGGCAGATGATGAAGATGAATTATTATGCAGTTGTGGGGACTTTTCCGGATCTTTAACATACTGACCTCCAGAGAGAGGAGTGCTGCAAACAGAAGGTGACAATTCTGAGCCCAGGTGTAGTCCCATTCTTTTGTGTAACTCAGAGCAGGAGCTCAAGGATTACATTCAACATATATTTAACAACACTTTCCCACTACGGGCTTCACGTAGGAGACGAAAATTATCACACCTTTCTAAAAACAAGGACACCTAAGAAGTCACCAACCGATGAGATTCATTCTTTGTCTTTACCTGAGCGACCACCTAAGGACACGGGGCTTTTAAAATAGTGAGGAGAATCCTTTGTTCTCTCAGGTTCCATTTAAAGGGAAAGTGGGTCGAAGGGCTTCCCCAGGGAGCGGGGTGGAAAAAAAACCACAAGGAAGAGCCAAACACCCAGGAGGAAGAGATTTCACTCCCACTATGGTTCCCACCCTCCCAAAGAAGTTAATTAATTCTATTTCAGGGATGTTTAGGGTGGGGGGCTGAAGGGGGAGAGCACTCAGGCAGCCCATTCTCTGCCATCATACTCTCATTCTCAAATGTGGCTCAGACCATCTCTCCTCCCTGACACCATGGGGTGGGGGCGGGTGATGGACGGCTGAGAGCCTCTCTCCAGCCTTAGGCAATGGAGCCAATACCATAAGCGTTTGTGCTCCCCAAAAGGTGTGTCCCAGCCCAAGTGCGAAGTTGGGTATTTAGACCTGAAAAGCACAATTAGAGCCATTCAAAGCAGCAAGTTACAGTACCTTCAGAAGTCTGACAGATGGGAGAAAGGCTGCGTGGCACAGCTTCCGGATGGTCCAGTTTAGGGGACGAGGAGCATCAGTCTGATTCATGACCCCTTCCAAATTCCACCGGGAGAACCAAAAACTGCAACCCTGAGCAATGCCTAGAAAACAAACGGTCCCCCACGGCCTTGGCATCCCATGGTCATCTCCACACCTGCAAATTCCATCAGGGCAGAGGCTTGCTGGAACTTGGGAGACTAGTCAAGTGGCGTTGCCTGAGCCACGGAACCTTCTTAAGAAAGCCACCTCCCCTCTCCCTGCAGCCGTGCTCATGCATACCAAATGTGGCTGAATGGAGGCACACTGCCTGCTGCTTCGGGGAGGGGATGCACGGTTTTGAAGGAAAAGGACAGCCTGCACGAACCAGCCTGTGGTCGCAGTGAGAGCAGCCCGCTCCGAATGCGCGCTCCCTCTCCGGCTCTCCTCCCAGTGAACGCAAGTCAGGCACTGGGGGAGAACCCGGGCCATTTGCTCTGCTCTCGCTTGCTTTGGGGGGGAGCCAGGAGGAGAGCAAGAGGGAAAATCAATAAAGCCAGAATGAGCGACTTGCACTTTCTTGCACAAAGCATCTTTGAGGGGCTGGAAACTGGCACAAGGGGAGGGGCTAGGACACAGAGGGAGAAGGAATGCCTCCAAATGATAAGATAAAGACTCCCCTTTTGATTTATGTGACCGAAGAAATGGAGCTGTTGTAAAACGGATCTATAGTAAAAGGGAGCTCTGTCGTGTTCCCGGGATTTTTATTAACTGTGACAGAAGGTCCTCGCCCTGATGTATACATTGTATCCATGATGGACAGGCAGACTGACAGAAGCGAACCAACCCCCGGCCACAGGGAGCGGCAAGTTATTCCTTTCTTAGAAAGCAGTGCAAACTAATGTACATTGGTCTTACCTTTCAGAAATGGCAGTTTCTAAACTGGGGCTTATATCTTCCTGGAAAGCCACTTGATACTCTTTCTCTGCAACAAAAATTTAACCCTCAATGTGCCACACAGGACGCTTTACATAAAAGATGAGTTTCCTCATGTGGGGATACCCACCCCCCTCATTTTCTAAGGACAGCTTTAAGAGTGAGAGTGAGAGAATGAGAGAGAGAGAGTGGCTGAGTTAGCATGATTCTGGCTCCTGTGGCAAAAGAGAGAATCAAGGAGAACTTTCCATCTGGAGGTAGAAATTGGATAATTTCACTTGAAGAGAAGTTCTGGCATTGGCAAGAGGAAGTTCATGTCACAACCCAGGGGGACCTCCTGCTACCACCTCGCTCCCCCAACCCCCACTCCCAGCATCAGACTCTGTGGGTGCAGTTGACCCTTGGCTGGCCAGGTGAATCCCCACATTTTTTTAAAAGATTTTATTTATTTGACACAGAGAGAGATCACAAGTGGGCAGAGAGGCAGGCAGTGGGCAGGGGTGGGGGAAGCAGGCTCCCTGCTGAGCAGAGAGCCTGATGCAGGGCTCCATCCCAGGATCCTGGGATCATGACCTGAGCAGAAGGCAGAGGCTCAACCCACTGAGCCACCCAGGCACCCCGAGAATCCCCACAGCTTTATAGCATTACCATCTTCCCCATTTTTCCTAAGTCCCTCCCCATGGCTACACTGATTTTGCATTTCTAAAGACCTCGAGGAGATTAGTAAATCCTAGCCCCACAGTGTATGCATTCTGAAGCAGAATCAGTAGAGCGGAGAGATGTGACATGCTGGGACCCTGCTGTAATTCAGATTTGGGGACAACTTGACTTTTCCCTGTGGAGTAGTTAGCACCTGACACACTGCATTACAACACTATCTCCCTCACCAGCTAAGGACACTTGCAGAAAACCTCATCTATTGGTGGAATCCAGACCACTGACTTGCCTTGTTGAAAATTCAGCGTCTGAGTATCTTCTACTCAACAATTTCACTTTAATAGATTCCCCCCAGCCCCAGCTGGTTCATTTTGTCACGATTCTATTTCCACAAAAGATGAATGATCATGTATTGTGGTCGGCACTCTGAACGCATTACCAAAGTTCCTGTCAACAGCACCCTACCGAGTAGATGCTGTGGTCATGTGCCCACTTCAAAGATTAAGCAACTGAGGACTTGAGAAATTACTAACAGGTCTAAAACACGTAACTAGCAAAACCAGAATTTAGATCAAAACTAGTCTATTGCACTCCAAAGACAAGTGTTGTCTTCCATCTTTCTTTCATAATCATGGGGACCCAGCATTAAAGCCTGGGGCTCAGTTTTCTGGTGATTCAACCATCTAATTGCTGAGCTAAAAGCCGTTGAAGAAGAAGTGCTCCACATTTCTTCCAGATCACTTCTTCGGTGTGACGCTGGCGCAGTAGTAAGCCACTGAACTCTAGAATCAGGCTGCGTGGTTCCCGTTCTAATTCTGACCCTGGCCTTGGGCAATCTACTCACCTACGCTGGGCTTTAGTCTTCCTCCGTAAATGGAGATACAAATGAAACTGCACACCTAAGGTTATTAGGAGGACTGAATGGGATCCTGTCAGCCAAGCACCCAGAACAGTGCCCAGCCCAGACTGAGTCCCTTCCACCATGACCCGCCTTCTAAGGAAGCTTGTGTTGATGTTGAAGTAGGAGCCTGCTAATCACTTCCACTAAGTATGCACCACTGTATGCACTTCTAGGACCAGATAATGAAGCTGAGAAGGCAGATTAAACCTGGATGTTTCCTTGCAATTGCCATGCATTTCATAAATGGGGGAAAGTGGAAGGTGGGAGCCTGTGAGGTCGGTATGGGTTTCCTCACGCTATACTGCAGGGTGGCATTTGGCAGAATGCAAGATGCGGCCTTTCGTGAAGGCCACAGGCTTAATAAAATGCCACACGGTGAGGCTCCCTTGGAGTTGGGAGAAGTCCACCCCAAGAAAATGCTGAAACATGCAGTCGTCTCTCCTCCTGCCCCTCACTGTTCACACTGTTAAAGGACCCCCACAAAAGTGCCAGCACCATTCTGAAAACACACAGCCTTTGATCCTCGGAGCCCCTTTCATTTTTAGTGAGTAACTTTAGTCAAAGAGAATAGTTAGGAACCCTGCAGAAGAGCGAAGGAGAAGGATTCTCGGCTCTCTCTAATGGCAATTAGAGAGAAACACAGAAGCTCTGGAGAATTGCTTTGGAGGCGACACTGCAGGAGAGGTACAGATCAAAGAGGGAAGGGGGTGCGGGAGAGGAGGGTTTTCTTCCATCATTGGAGTAGTTTGTGCCAGAATGGTCGGCTGTCAAAACGTCTCAAGCCGGGTTCTCAGGACCCTGCCCCCTTCAAGAAATGAAATTTTCACCCGGAATGATACCTTCTCCCGGGGTAGGGAGAGAAGTCTAATGAGGGAAGAGCTGAGAGCAGCAAGTCCAGACCTGGATGTTAGCCACCCAAAATGCTTCTTTACCAGTTTTATGAACGTGGGTGTTTACAAATCTACAGAAGAAATTCTAGCAGGCTTAAAGACCTGACGCGACCACATTAGCTTTCAGGATCCTAACAAACAGCAAGCCCAACACACAGCCAATCTCTGCACTCCGAAGTCCGCCTTTGTGCAAACTAATTCTCTTTCATGCTATATAAGCCCACTTCCGAGTGATCGTCTTTGCATTTTATTTCCTATGTAAATGATACTAAATTTAAGAATCATGATAAGATTTGAGCTGTCTCGTGGCTGACAATGAGCCATGGTATAGATGTTCTGCTTCCCTTCCTTTTGAAAAGCAAGTTCCTTCTCTTTAAACACTCACAGAACCCCCAAGGTACCACTTTGCACGCTGTCTTCCTTTACCCCCTTTAAATATAAAAGGGCCTGACCCATGAAAACCTAAGACAACAGAAAGGAAAGGACCCAGACAGTTCAGTGTTCCAAAGCCTACTCTACTTCATGCTCAAGAAAACCAAAGCAAAAACAAAAACTCCAATATAATTTTTCACAGTATAACACTGAAATTCATAGTTATCTGGACATTAATTGAGCAGCTATTTTCAGGCTCTAACAGTGAACGTAAAGTACGTAAGTGCAAAAAATGGCATGCAAGCACCCAAGGGAAATGCAGGAACAAGCCCAATGCTCAAGCCTTTGTAGATAACTCCGTTTGCCGCAGTATTCTGAGACCCTGATATTAACTTCCTGCTTGCTTTGTGACTGGCCTCAGCTCTTACCTTTGTTACATTTCATAGTTCCCCATTTTTATCAGAAAAATAATTCATGTTGTGAACTCTGGCAATTTAACAGTCTTATTAGAAAAATGCTTTTCCCATTTCTTCTCTTTAACTACATTTAAATACTGCTATAATATTGTTAGGAATTTCTAGATGCTTCTACAGTATTTTCCAAAATAGCAAATCTCTTTATAGATTCCGATGACACTCGAGAGTCCTTAACTAACTTCCCAGTGTATGTTCTTCCAATAGATGAAATAACTTTTTTTCTACTGAAGGTATGTTTCTGCTTGGCATCTTTCATAGGTAATAGTTTCCGAAGTACACTAAAATCTATTAAAATAAATGACTCGCATTTATAGCTTCGATGGCATTTACTTTGTGTAAAATGACAAGATCTCAGAGCCAGAATAGTTTCCTTCTCTGTTCCCTGTAGTACCGAGACCTCGCCCCGCTTCCCTCCCTGCTGGCCGCCCTCCACAGGTGACCCCCCTGGGGAGCAGGTGAGCCTCCGAAGCAGCCCATCCTGTTGCTGGGTGGCTCTAGCTGACACAAACTCTCCCCGGCCATCTCTGACATGCACTTCCCCTTCTCCACATGATGCAGTGCAGTTCTGGGAAAACCCTCTTGGGTGATCATCTATATTATGTCATAAAGGTACTTTCAATATCGTAGTGTCTTATCCTCTTAAAGGCCTTCAATTACTTCTCATAAAGGTCCTTTTGAGAACTTTAAGTCACAGCAGATACACACACAGACACACACGTCTTCTTCCCTCAACCTCCCACGTGAGTGTGCCAAACAGATCCTTATTGCAAAGTGGCCTCCGTGATATCCGACGCCTGCAATGTTGTGTGTAATTTACTTTTATGATCCTGACTGGTCAGGGAGGTTGTGGTGAGCCCTGGCTAAGGAGAAGCCTATGCTCATATCAAGACATGGGTAGAGGGGGCCTGGGTGGCTCAGTGGGTTAAAGCCTCTGCCTTCAGCTCAGGTCATGATCTCAGGGTTCTGGGATCGAGCCCCGCATCGGGCACTCTGCTCAGCGAGGAGCCTGCTTCCCCCTCTCTCTCACTGCCTGCCTCTCTGCCTCCTTGTGATCTCCATCTCTCAAATAAATAAAATATTTAAAAAAAAAAAGACATGGGTAGAGACTGGACCACTGTGCTTCCTCCTCTGTATCCTCACCTGCCCACTCTGAAGTCAGACTCATTTCAAACTCAAGTCCCCACCCTCACTGGCAGTGGGGATCTGGGCCAGTGACACAACCACTCAGCCTTGGCTTCCATGTGATAAAATGGGGTCTGTGATAGTTTCTCCCTCAAGGTCTTTGTGAAGATAAAAAATGATTAGCACAATGCTTAGAGGGTAAACATACATTTAAATGGAGTTATGGTTAGGATGATGATTGGTCTTTTTTTTTTTTTTTTTAAAGATTTTATCTATTTATTTATTTGACAGAGATCACAAGCAGGCAGAGAGGCAGGAAGAAAGAGAGGGGGAGGCAGGCTCCCTGCTGAGCAGAGAGCCTGATGCATGGCTCGATCCCAGGATCCTGAGATCATGACCTGAGCTGAAAGCAGAGGTTTAACCCACTGAGCCACCCAGGTGCCCCATGATGATTGTTATTTCTTTCATTGACATCACCGGCATAGCCTGTAATAGCCCAAGCCGTACACCCAATGGCCTGGGTTTGAACGCCCTTCACCACGTACACATGGCTTTGAGAAATTTCTTTACCTCACCATGCTTTAGTGTCTTCATCTTGAGACTGAGGATAATTATACTCCCCATGTCAGAGGAATACTGCGAAGCTGATTAGCTAATATGCACAGAGCCCTTGAAGAGGAAACTGGTGCATGGTGAAAGTTCAAAAAATATTAGCAACTGAAACTACCAATATGAAGTCCTCTACTATCTTTCCCCAAGCTACTGCTTTAGGTCTTCACACCCTCCATTGCTTCCTCCAGGAAGAAGATAAGCTGCAAAGAACGGGAGAGAGGAAAAGCACGTGGGGCTTTGCTTCCGGCTCTCTCTCTGCAGCTGAGGGGATCGTATATTCCATTAGTAGAGTACAAAACTTTAATATAAAAATGTTTCACTCTGGAAAACCCTAAGGGATATAAGCAGCTTCTGTCTCAGCAAAAACAGAAAGCCTACACACACACACACACACACACACACACACACACACACACACACACACACA
>NW_019154117.1:12152935-12168788 GCF_002288905.1 Enhydra lutris kenyoni
ATGTATAACAAATATTCAAAGGCCAAAAGCTAAAATACATCCTCATTCAAGCTTCGAAAATCTAAAATTTCCATTTACAAAGGGGATAATTTTTTGTATGATTCTAAAATTTTAATGAGTCCATAGAGGCTTGTTAAAAATATAAGAATTTGAAAGATGCATTTCTAAACCACTTAATATATATGTCTTCTTCTAATATCTGCAATGGTATTCTTTAGTGTAGATGTTCTCTACTGTGAGCCTAGACCTCGATCTCTTTCACACACACACACAGAACACACAAGTGCACATGAATATACACACACACACACACAGAATAAAGATATTTTAGATAATTTTCCATTTTGAAACCAAGAATCTGACCAACTTGGTAAGGAACTCCTGAATGAATACCTTTGGGAAAGGGAATTTAAGCCTTGAAACTTCAATTACTATTTGAATAAATCGTGTGAATCGGAGGGAAGCTCAGCGTTTCATTACTCACGGGACAGCAGTGTGAATCAGATCTTCCGGTCAATGTTGCTCAAGATACAAGTTCAAACTCAAGCCTCACATATGTCTTTCTCAGACACCATCTGACTTCCGTCCCCGAGAGCCGAGAGCCTGTCCCAGCCACACACCCCTTTCTGCGTGTGGGTTTCGGACATGAATGGCTAGCACGGGTTTGAACCCTGAAGTCCGCTCACCTGGCAAACAGAGCCGTGCTGGGATTTGGCAAATCCTCAGCCTGGTAGCTGTGCATGGTAGAGGATATTACTGAAGAAAGCTGACGGAAACCATCCTTGCCATCTATTTTGATCATGTTTCCATAAAATGTATGACTGTTAATGTTTACTCCAATATCATTTTTAACAACCGTGAGCCTCTCATTTTTCTTTTGACTAAGAGTCGTGGCAGGAATTACATGACTTTAGTCTTTCAGAGAGG
Organism: Enhydra lutris kenyoni; assembly: GCF_002288905.1. NCBI lineage: Eukaryota > Metazoa > Chordata > Mammalia > Carnivora > Mustelidae > Enhydra > Enhydra lutris. The sequence continues at coordinate 12,153,863 of NW_019154117.1, forward strand.
TTGTCCAGTTTTTCTTTTGTTTCTCTCATGAGGCAGCATGACATCAATGCAAACAGCACAGATTCTGAAACCAGGAAGACCTGGGTTTGAACCCATGTTACAACACCAGGCAGTTCGAATAACCTTCATGAATCTTTCTCTTAAAAGCAATATAATGGCTAATTATACAATGTAAGATGATGATAAGTAACTGTGAGCGTATAGCGTGTGCTAAAATGTGCAAACCCTCTTTTTCTTTTTTTTAATATTTTATTTATTTATTTGACAGCCGAAGATCACAAGCAGGCAGAGAAGCTGGCAGAGAGAGAGGAGGAAGCAGGCTCCCCGCTGAGCAGAGAGCCCGATGTGGGGCTCCATCCCAGGACCCCGGGACCATGACCCGAGCCTAAGGCAGAGGCTTTAACCCACTGAGCCACCCAGGCGCCCCTGTGCAAACCCTCGTAAAGGCATAGCTCTTTTGATTCCTACAGCAAACCTATTTTGTTTGCAGACAACTTTTGGAGCATGACGATCTTCGTATTCTTAGATTGGGTAATAGAATGAGGTAATAGTCTCAGGGAACCACAGACTCCAAGAGGTTAAGAAACTTGCAAGTCACGAAGCTGATAAATGGACTTGAATCCAGGTCTACAATTTTGTACCTTGTGTGTATCTGATTCTATAAACTCCCTTATCTACTACCATGTGCTGCTACCAATTAAAAAAAAAAAAAGGTATCCTATGGCATTCCAAAAGCAAGGTAGTGTTTGATCACTAATTTACTTCGAAAAGAGGAAAAGCAACTCAATGGATCTAACCTTGACATCCAAATCCCGCAGAGCACAGAAGTACCAAAGGTCTCCCCAGTGGCTCTGGGTTTCCACACTCTCCTACTCTCCACTTCCATCTGGCTGGAGCAGCCCACCCTGGGCCAGAAGCTCAGGCCTCTCGCTGAGACAAAGATTTATCCTTCCTCATTTAATATGCCAGTATATAACACAAGTGCCGGGGACACGGTATTTATTAAGTGGAAAAATGAATGTTCCTGAAGGACTCACATGATTCTTGCAAATATGAGTTAAATTCTTTATACATACGAACTCATGTAATTCTCACGACTATCTCACTACCACCTGCATTTTCTAGATGAGGAAACAGAGACACAGAAACTTTAAATATTTGCCCAAGTTCACACAGTTTCAGAGCCATGGTTTTAATTCAAATATAAACTCTTGATAATACTGTATACCACCTTCGAGTATATAAATGAAAAATAAAATCTACTTTTAAGGCAACTTAGTTTCAGATACTTCAGTTAGATAACTAATAAAACCAGGATCTATCATTCTTCATGACTGAAAGACAATATTCTCAAATATCTACGAAGGCAACAGGAGGTTGCAATCACACAGAAGATGCACTTGGCCAGAAATCCCGATAACTATCATGGTAAGTAAATACCAAAGGTATCTGTGTAACCATATAAAACATGAGGATGATTCTTCAAGATTACATGATGCTTACATGAAATATGCAAAACATGTGGGGAGGGAAAAATATATCATCAAACTCTACTACTGACCTGAAGCTGCCGTGTTAGAAAATGAAGGTGCCAAAGAATTTGATTTAAAGTATCTCCTCAATTGGCTAATAAATCAGATTCTGACTGCTATTTTTTTAAATCCAGCCAAAGCCAGCCACAGGAGCCTAAAGGATACACGTGCTGACACAGGGTATGTGGCTCACTGCATTGGGAACCCCAGGTGGGGAGCCTCCCCCAGTAAGCAAGTGGACAGATTAATAAAGGGAAGACTACGGTGTCCCATAATACCTGACATTATCTCAAAGGGAAAATCTTGAAAAATTATTGTTTTAGGAAATAATAGGTAAAGAAAACTTTAACGTATTTTTTCCTTGCATTTTAATTAAATTCCTTGCAAATAAACCACTGGCAACAGATGTGAGAATGATCAGTTCCGTTTATGAAAACATCTAGGACTAAAACCTAGCAAGTCACTCTCATAAATAAAACCAACCAATTCTCCCTATGGAGTTAGGGCATCCCTGTTGCAGCTCTTGTTTAAATTCTTCTTACTTATCAGTTCGTAACTATTTCATTGGTTGGTTGGTTGATTTTTGGTCTTCATCTCCTATGTTAATGTAATTTCCATTAAGGCAATTCTCAGGTCTACAGGATATCTAGAACACGACGGAAACGCAACCAAAATTCGGTTGGTTGAACGAATAATGAATAAATAAATGAGGCATGAATGACCCAGACATGTTTGTTGCATCCTTTCTTTCAAGTCATTTAGAGCTACTTCCTAGTGTCTAGCACTTATCTGCAACTTGGTTTGAACACTTTCTGGTTTTTCAGTGCCTTGTTGTTCCCCCAAATCTTAACTGTATTGCCTTGAAAAGTCTAAGAATTGCTTATTAAATAACGAAAGATTCACAAAAGGAGGAGAGTGTTTGTGGACTCTAACCCACTAGTAGAGACGATGCTCTCAACACAGACCGATTTGGAAAAGAAAGCCAAAGAAGTAAGAAGTATGGATATCAGAACTTGGGTCTGGAAATAACACGCTAGAGAATTCCATCAATTACCTCTCATAGTAAAACATTTTAAAATATCTGGCTCATTTCTCAACATTCTCCATGATGGCAATTCATTGCGGGCTTATCCTAACGTCAGGAACTGTGAAGACAAGCCTCCTTTTCAAGGAAAGGAAGACCGACCTGCATATCCACAATCTTAATTAGACTCATAACGACAATAAAACCAGAAACTGATGCTCATGCCTCACAAAGTGGTTTAACAAGCATATTCTGATTTGTTACCCATAACGATGCGGAAGGATGGGTAAGGATGGTGTTACTATTAGCCTCACTTTACAGATGAGCAAACTACGAATCAGAAAAGGTAATGACTTGTCTAAGGTCTCCAGACGCAGTAACATTATTCTTTCCACTATGCCCATGGCCTGCCTCTTCATCCCAAGGTTAATTTTTGGAACGAAACCACACAATGAATATTCTTGCAGAATAGATTCTTTAGAACAAGACACAGCATATACAACAGCATGGATCTGTCTTAAAAATCATACTGAAATTCTAGAAAAGACAGAACAACAGTGGCAGAAAGCAAAGCCGTGGCTGTCAGGAATTATTTGGAGAGATGCAACTGACTGCAGAGGGTCGTGAGGAACTTCTAAGGGTGATGAAAATGCTTTCTACCTTGAAAGCAATGGCAGTGACTCAAATGTAATGTAATTGCTGCAATTTATCAAACTATACAGTCAAAATCTGTGGATTCTGTGTATGTAAGAAAGCTAGGGAAAATGTCTACTGTGTGTTTTTTTTCTGATTGTGAAAGAACTTTTCAATATAGAAAATTTAAAAAGTTATACACACATAAAGAAATAAAAATTACCTTTAATTCCATCACTCATAAGTAACCATTGATGAGATTATATGAAATTCCATCAGGTATTTTAGGAATCGTGCTTTATCTATAGCTTAATAAGATTATGATATCATGAAATAATCCCCATGTTATTGAATATTCTGATTATATGGAATTTTATGTGTTATTCACTGCAGGATAAGCAGCCTGCCTCCATTTTTATTGTTATAAATAATGCTACTATGAATATATTTGATCATACACTTTTGTGTGCATCTCTTGATTTATTTCCTTACGATACAACTTAGGACGAAGGATAATCGGTTCATAAGTCAGGAATATTTTTTCCAGCTCTTGAGAGGTACTTCCAAATTGCAATCCAGAAATGTACCATTTTATATGCCCCTCAGCAATATATAAAATAATAGTCCCTATTATTGAACCATTGAGAAAACTTGTCGTATCATTAATTTAAATTAACTTTTGACCAAGCTGATCACAGGAAAAGAAACATCGTGCACTGATTTGGTAACTTATAAAGCTCCATTCTTCTGGTGGCCATTTGTCATTCTTCTAGTGAGTCCCTTCTTCTTGTATTAGCTTTTCACTTTTCTTATGAATTCGTAACAGTTCTTTTATATTAAGGGTATTAATTCATTGTCATAGGAGTTGCTACTGTTTTTACAATTTTCCATTTGGCTCTTTATTTTGTTAGTTAGAAGAAATTTTTAACATGTATACATTCTAACCTAGAAATTTTTAACATGTATACATTCTAACCTAGCAATCATTTCCTTTGCATCTCCCAGTATGGTTGCTATGCTGAAGGAAGCCCATTGCCAACCCACACTCAGATTAACACCCATTTATATATTCTCACAGCTGTTCTGTGGTCAGTGAGAGCTCTTAACACCATCTTTGCTCTGTTCTCCTTCCTTCATGACTTCTTTAGTTTGCCTATTACCTATGAAAGTGTGTGCTTGTGTGTGTGCCTATCTCCATTTCTCTCCCTCTCTTTTGTTATATTTTAAATATTTTGACTAAAATTTCCTTGCTGATACTTAACCAAACTGCAATTCTCTATTACTCTTTTTATTATAGTCCCATCCAAATGGTGTGATAAAATTCCTTAAACAGCAACTGTGAAGACAGGGATCTTCTGTTCCATGATACCATCTACAATCTGTTCTAAATGAGGCCTGTTGCTTCATATTTTCAAATATTATTAAGGGCTTCTTCTTTCCCACAAACACTCTCTCCACAGAGTAAAGAACACAACTGCCTTGGAATCTTGGTCATCTCAGTCTCCGATCGATGCAATCCTGTGGCATTCAACATGGCAGTGATCTCTACCACAGGATGTGCAGGAAGCAGCAATGTGTGGACTGCATGCTATCTTACTGGCCAGCCACTTAACAGAGGAATCTAAACCACTAGAGACTTGTAGAAGATCTGAGCCAACACCTTGAACTGAGCTCTCTAGACTGGTAGCCAGAAAACAGAGAAGTTCTGTTTCTTCGAGCTGTGAACCTGGCCCCAAATCAGTTGGGGGAAAATCCAATGTGAAAACGCACTAAATCCTCACAACAGTAAGCAAAGGCAAGAAGCAGACAGACAAAGAGTATGTCAACAAAAGGAACACATCATAAATATACCTTCCAAGAGCATAACTTACCTAAATCCCAACATTCTGGAATTAATAGGAGAATCTTCAGCATCCCTGAATGACATGAGTGACTCCTCAAGCATTCATCTGGGATCAAAACTTATTTTTGGACTCCGAACGTCATCTTCTGTTGGCAGCCTATCTATACACTGGACAGCAAATTCTCAGCCACCCTTCACCTCCCTGGTTCCCCTCTTTCCAAAAACCTGCCATCTGTTATCTCTAGTTCATTTAGGGCGTAGGGCAGAGAGAAGGGTACCAAGCAGAAGACATGGAGACATGATTACACAGAATGGGAGTCAAACGGAGGCCAAGGCAGCTGGATTCTTCTCCTGTGTCACACTGAGTAACAGTGTGGACTTCATCAGGGCACCTCACTCCTCTGGGCCTCGGGAGGATGGTATAAAGGAACAGTGATGTGGATGCTCTGGTGAGCTCATTCCAGAGCTAACATTTCAGATTTTAAGACTTATGCCTTCCTAGATTGTTTCCATCCATTTTCAGGGTAGTACAAATAAAGCATTTCTAGCATTAACTATTAAGAATAAGAAGTGGGGGCGCCTGGGTGGCTCAGTGGTTAAAGCCTCTGCCTTCAGCTCAGGTCATGATCTCAGGGTCTTGGGATCGAGTCCCGCATCGGGCTCTCTGCTCGGCAGGGAGCCTGCCTCCTCCTGTCTCTCTCTACCTGCCTCTCTACCTACTTGTGATCTGTCAAAAAAAAAAAAAAAAAAAAAAAAAAAAGAATAAGAAGTGAATATTGCCTAATATTTACCACATATATTTACCTAATATTTACTATTTCCTAATATTTACCTATTACAGGACAATCTAAGAGGCTAAATTCATCTCTAGAGCCACATGGAATGCAATCAGAGATATAAATGGAGACTTCTGCATCCTTCAGGAGTTTATGCTGTGAAACATCTGGACCAGATACACCTCAGCATATGGTTATCATCAGGCAAAAAACAAACAACCCAGTATTAGCAAATTTTAGATGTGCTTTATTTTTCTCAGATTGAAACAGTCATGTGTCAAAGGCTATTAATATAGAAGACAAATATTATTGTTTGCTGAGGAATTACATAAACGTATTTCTCTAGGCCTCAAACTTGTTTGATGCCATACTCACAAACTGATCATGAATTTAAGAATTTTGCACATTTATGAAGAAAATGTTTAAAAGTGATTTAATTAACACCGACTGCACTAATTGGACATATTGGCTAATCCAACCAATTCCTTCTGACTCTCTGCTGTGTGTCCAGCACTACGCCAGTTTCTGAGGATAAAAGAGATTAAAATATAACCCACGCAATGATGGAACACATAAGCGCATTACTTGAGAAAATGAGACGTTCATACAGCATAGTAAATGCCAGACGAAAAGCAAGACTGGACAGAGAGCCTCCTAGACACAGTAAAAACACAAATTCTTTAGCTACTGGATCAAGAAGGGTTAATCCTTTCAATCTTATTTGGAGGAGTGGCTGAGAGTTGTGTGGGGAGTGATTAAAGATTGCTAGGCCCAGCCTCTCCTCTACTGCCTTAAGTCACTTAACTCTGACACCAAATATGGACACTCCATCTAGTAAAACACAAGTGTCACAGGTACCCAGACTCATCTACCTGAGAAGGTAGCTTGGAGCTAGGATTGGAACCTACTTCCTGGGGATTTTTACTCTTTAACCCTAATGACTTTTCAGTCAGTCCTTCCCAAACTTCCCAACCCTATACCTTAGCGTCCTTGAGAGACATTCTAATAAATGTGTTCTCATCTTCCTTAGGACACATCCAGTGGTATTACGGTATGCCAACAACATTCAAACGTCCATTATACAACAGGGACCAGATAGGGGCTCCTAGGTTTTGCTCCTTAATCCAGGTCTAGATCAGGAGATGCCCAAAATGCTAAAAAGAGTACAGGAGAGGGACGTACCTGTGGGTGGTCTCACAGTACTGAGCACAGGAAGACATGTCATTTCTAAACTACTACTGGGAGCACAAGATTTTTGTCAGTCTAGCCAGAGAAAGGAATTCCAGATACAACAGCCCTGATAAAGGCAAGGAAGGAAGAGGCCCCATTGGTACCTTTCAAAGACAGGAAGTAGTCTTGTATGACAAAAGAATAGGCCAGTAGAAAGTGATGGTTTCATTTGTACCATCAAAACGGATGGGGTGGAGGCAGTCCTAAAGTTCTAAATCCTGGGAGTAAGTGTTTTCAGTGTAGACAATGGATCACAGTGGGGCATGTGTAGCCAAGGGCTCATTGTGGGGGATGACTAGAGGAAGGAAAACAAATAGTAATGCTTTTTGTGTGTGTGTGTGTGTGTGTGTGTGTGTGGTTGACAACAAAATTTTCTTTAACTGCCAGACTCAACACTAAAATTTTCTTAGAGTTGAGACCAACCTAATGCTCCAAGCATGTGCTTACTAATGCAAAATTATTTATGTTGTGACTATTCCTTAAAACTAACATGAACGTATTGAAAATCACACCAAAAAAGGATATTACTTCAAAGAAATAAAGATTAAGTGTCACCATTTTCATGGTTTAAGACTAAGACAAAAATCTATTATGTTTGAGATAGCTTCTCCCCTGTACCAAGAACATCAAATAAAAATCTAATAGTCTAATAAATATCAGGCAAACATTATCTTAAATACTTTAGTCAATACTTAAGACAAACTCATCTGAACATAACTAACATGAAGAAATGATAACTGAGTTTTGAAGTTTCATCAGTGGGATTCTAGACAATGTATTTAGCAATGGTGTCAATAAACAGGTAAAAATGGCTGAGCAGTTCCAATTATTTTAATCTCTTTTCTTCTTGAAAAAAACGGTTCTTCCCACATTTCTCTTCAATTTCTCACACGGAATAAGCACGTGAGTTTGAGCTGTAATCCTCACCAGTTTACTTTAATAGTTCACTAAAGGTCTCATATGCAAAAGATTCGAGAGTTCTGCAAAATGTCCAAAAGGAAGCTTCCGGTTTAGATGATACTTTTCAACAATTACTTTTAGGAAAGAAACATTTTTCTATTAAGTAGCTTAAATACATGTTTAAGTAACTTCTTCAAGTAGAAATAGACAATGGAACTTCGAAAAGAGGAACTAATCCCCCCCCCATCTGTGGGAGGTATGTTCCAAGACCTTCTATGGATGCCTGAAATTGTGGACTGTACCAAACCCCACCTACTAGGTTTGCTCCTATACCTACACACCGATGATAAAATGGAATGTATAAATTAGCCACAGTAAGAGATTAACACTAATAAAGTAGAACAGTTGTAACAATATATGGTAATAAACAGTGTGAATGTGGTCCTTCTCAAAATAGCTTACGTACTCTACCCATCCTTGTGATACTAGATGACAAAATGCCTACGTGGTAAGACAAGGTGAGGGGAATGACATGGGCACTGTGACGTCACACTAGACGACTGCTGACCTTCTGACACTATGTTGGAAAGAGGATTTTTATGCCTCCAGACAGTAGCTGACCATAAGCCACAGTAACTGAAGCCACAAGAAGCAAAATCATGGGTAAGGGGACAGTGGGGGGGTGGGGCAGGAAGGGGAAGGAGGGAAGGCACAGACGATTACTGTATTAGGAATCAAGAAAAACCCGAAAGGAATCATGCCAACAAAACCTCCATTCTTGGGGCGCCTGGGTGGCTCAGTGGGTTAAGCCGCTGCCTTCGGCTCAGGTCATGATCTCAGAGTCCTGGGATCAAGCCCCGCATCGGGCTCTCTGCTGTCTAGGGGAGCCTGCTTCCTCCTCTCTCTTTGCCTGCCTCTCTGCCTGCTTGTGATCTCTCTGTCAAATAAATAAATAAAAAATCTTTAAAAAAAAAAAAAGTCTCTTATAAAAAAAAACCTCCATTCTCAAACTCACACACCTTGGTTCCACATCAAAGGTCTCCTTAGCATCTTTCTCTACCCAGCCTTCCCTCTGCATTTTTATTTGCTCCCGGGCATGTGGGGCTTTTCTATTTCCTGGCGGATTCTGCGTGAATACCAAGGACGAAGAACGCTCAAACTCATGGCATAGACACCACAGCAGAGCATAAATATTATTTATAATATGCTTTCAGGTTTTAAATGAAAAAGAAATGTTATCCAAAAGGTTTTTCAGTATTCATAGGAGTTTCTAATTCAAAATCAGCATTTTCTATCCATTCTTTGTTTTCTGTTTACTTAAAAATAATAGAACCAACCACCGAATGGTATACTTCAAATTGGTGAAATTTTATTGTACATAAATTGTATTTCAATAAAGCTCTTCTAAAAAATGAAACAGATTATAATAAGGAAACAATAATAGGTCTGGGTTATGGTTCCATTTATTCCATAGGTTCCATAGGTTCATAGGTCCATAGGTTCCAAATGGTACCTATTTATTAGGTAGAATTCTTCTGATGTCTCTGGTTAGAGTCTCTCTTTTCTCTAATTTACCCTCTGATCCCTTCAGTATATTCATGAACTATACTTCAAAGTCATGTACATCTATGCTTGCTCCAACACAAAAATTGATTTTTAGGGGCACCTAGGTGGCTCAAGCAATTGAACAGCCGACTCTGTTCAGGTTGTGATCTCCGGTCCTGAGACTGAACCCCACCTTGGGGTTCACTCTCAGCGGGGAGTCTGCTCAAGGCTCTCTCTCTCCCTCTGCCCCTCCCCCAACTTGCACCTGTGCACACTCTTCCTCTCTCTCAAATAATTGAAATCTTTAAAAAAAAATTTTTTTTTAATGTGATTTGTCTTTCCACTTACAAACATGAACAATACTGTTCCCAAAGGCTCCTGGCTTGGCAAGTTAACACTAGCATATAACTTGTATAACAGAAACTCTAATGATTAGTATGTTCAAAGGGATCTCTCATGGATTTTATTACTTTCAAGCTTCTTTTCTCTCCTTTGCAGATTTGCATTTTGTTTACCTCCTTGGGGTTCTTACTTAATTCCCTGAATACATGCTGTTTTATCTTCCCCAAATGCCGTCTACTTTCACCACAACACGTGTTGTGACTGAAACAAGGGACGTCCTCCAAGAATAAATTGATGACAACAGCGTATCAGAATTTCTCTCATTAGCTGAACAGGCCACGTAGAAATGGTCATGTGGCGAGGTATTATCCCAAGAGGTTTTCTGCCATGAAAATTTTTATAAGTCATGAAACTCCGAAGTAAAATTCACTTTAATTCCTAAGGATATATTTAAAATAATTAAGACAAAAACTTCCACTCATCTTAACTGATAAACCACTGTTTATATTTCGTCCTGAAAACAGGTATGAACTCTTGCCTGGGAATCTTCATAAAAACAGAGTGGGGGTGGGATTAAAGAAAAGGCAAGAATTGAGGTGATACATAAAGGATAATAACAGTGTCCGAGATGTCCCTGAGTTGGGGGCATCTGGGTGGCACAGTTGGTTAAGCGTCTGATGTGTTAGTTTCAGCTCAGGTCATGATCTCAGGGCTCTGGGATTGAGCCCCATCTTGGGCTCTGTGCTCACTGTAGACTCTGCTTGAAATTGTCTCTCCCTTCCCACCGCCCCCACCACTTGTGTGGTCTCAGTGTCTCTCTCTCCCTCCAATAAAAAAATAAACCCTTAAAAAAAAAATATATATATATATATATATATATATGTAAAATCTGCACCAGGCATGGTGTAAAACAGGAATACTCCTTGTAATGACAGCAACACAGACTCTCCGCTGGCGGCCCAAGAGCCATTCACAAGAAAGCCTCTTTCTTGCTTGTCCTTCTGCTAGAAAAACCAAGAATCAGAGTCTTATTGTCTAAGCTTCCCTTCCCATCAGTTCTGGTCAAAAAGGGAAAGAAAGCATGTGGGACATGGCGGAAAGACTTCCCTTTGGGAAAAATGAGAAAGGCACCCAATAATCTGGCAGCCCCTTCACGAAGCCACTTACTGTCCCTCCACCTGTTCCTTTGGGATGCTGTCATTTGAGGAGGGGATGTCCGGGGCTGTGGCAATCATCTGGAAACCCCGAGTGAGAGGCCAAAAGGCAGGCAGAGGTGGTAGCCCAGCAGCCAGGTGTCCTGGGCTGATGAGCTCATGGGGAATCTGTTATTTCCAAGATTTCTAGTTACACAAGATAACTAGACCCCTTTATTATTTAAGAGGGTTTCTATTACCTGTAGCTCGATGCTTCAGTACAAGCAGCCCTAGGGAGCAAATTACGGATGAAGAGACTGAAGGGGAGAAAAGCTAACCTCCCCCAAGACACGTAGTCAGGAAGTGGAAGAGACACGTTGCAACCCAAGCACTTTGCGCTGTTTTCAGTATCTGCTCTACACTCTGCCCCGCGTCCTTAATACGGCATCCTGACATCTTGCCACGTTTGATCCTTTACCCCATCCTAGCATAATGTCTGGGAAGACTTTAATGTCATGGTACCTTTCAGGCCAAGAGGCATATAACCTTGCTCAATGATTGCCCTAAATTAACAGTTAATCCATCCATCCACCCACCCAAACACGTGCTGAGCTTCTAGGTGCCTGGCCGGGAGATAAAAGTAGCAAGGCAAGAGATAAACAGGACTAGTGCCTAACAGTTGAGTCATAAGTGTACTTGTAGAGAAAAACACTATTAATAATACCACATAAATACATCACAGCGATGAGCACAATACAAACAAACAAGCTATGATTTTAGCAGAGGAATAAAGCAGCTGGCTCTGCCTGGGGAAATCTGAGGGGTTCACAGGGTGTGTGCTTGAGGTGGACTCTATCGTTCAAATTTAATTAGTGTCTAGCCTCAAAAGTAGGCAGATAAAACCCCCGATGTCCACTTGTCATGTGTCCATTCATGTTAAAATATTGTGATTATGCATATCCTTGTTTTACCTTTTTGTACTGACAAGAACCACAATCAAGTACATTGAACATGACATTTAACTTAACATATAAAATTAAAATTCCCACAAAAAACTAAGATGGTTAGAGTGTTGGCATGTTCCTGAAAGTATTATCATATGCATTTGACTTCAGAGATCTTTCTAACTAGCATCTACTTGAGTGAGATTCCAATATCCTGGCACAACTTATAAATATTTTGAGCTTTTAATATAAATACACAAAAATACTGAAATTTATACATAAGATGGATTTTAATGTTCAAAAAGATTTTAACAAGTCGTGAACATTTAGTTTTTAATTTGGGGATGGCTATAACTGTCCTTTGACTTCTGATTCTGATTCTTTTTTTTTTTTTTTATTGATCATTTCAAAGTAGATCTTTCTTAACTCATCTTTTTGTGGTAAGTTATGCCTTTTCTGCACTCTCGATTTATTAAGTTATAGGGGCTTTTCAAACACAAACCTAGAAATATTCTGAGTTAATGAGGTTACGTGTTCATATGATTGCTTGGATCTGTAGCAAAACATGACAACGTTTGAAGTCTATCTCTGAGGCCTCAAGCAACAGAATTAACAGTATTACTACCACTTACAATAAACTTATTACATTTCACAGGTTGTTAACATTTTTTACGTATCACTTTCACTCATGTTTGTAATTCGGATAGTTGCTGTCCTACAAAACCCCAATTACTTTGGAATGGCCTTTTGATTTCCCACGAAATGATGTTTTTTCCACCATAGCACCTACAATGCCGTGTTACTAAACATTTTGTGTTTTGATTGTTCCTGGAATTCTATTCTCTTGGCCTGTGCTATAACCATGCTCTTGGCATATGAAAGATGTCATCAAAAACAAGTGTGTGATCTCTGAGCAGGAAGGGTTTTATCACCACTAAAGAGTTTCTGTCTTCATCTTTACTTCTGCTATAGTAAACATTTTTAAATGTTGAGAATGCTCAAGTCAAGAACACGAAGTTTGGAGTCCGGAGGGTAGAATATTCTCTCCTCTGTTTGTGACTCTGCATAGGCCTCAGTCTCTCTGGACCTCCTGTTGCCACTTTCTCAAGACAGGGGCTTGAGCTGGGTCATTTCTTGACAGGGCGTATCTCCAAAATGCCTCTGTATGTGGTGGCCACTTGTTCTGAGGTAGGGTTCTACCCCCAAACCATGCAATGAGAACATGAGTGCAAGCAGTTCGTTTGGTAGCTAGCCCAGTGAACAGAAGGAAAGGAGGAATTGAGGCTGGTCGGGAAAGACAATGAGGATGTTCCTAAGTCACCACAATGAGCACCCGGAGCTTCTATCACCAGATGCTTTGGGACCAGAGTGATCCCATCTGAAAGCTGAAGGAACCCTGGGATTTGCACATCAACTCCTGTCAGTCACTGGCTGAGGGCTACTGCGAGTGGAGGAGGGGATGCTGCTCATGACACGGCCATCCTGCCACACAGGGCTCCAGCTGCTGGAGGATGTTCTCAAGCAAAGAGATGCAGATGGGAGGAGATCCAATGAAGCTTGATGAACGATATGTGTGGTACAGTGGGGGAGGGGAGGGTCCCCTGACAGCTTGCTACACCACGGTCGGTGCCCCTTTCCCCATATCTACCAGGAAGACCATCCTCTGGACTAGCTCACCTGTCACATCATCTGTGAACAGCTTCTCTGACTCCCAAGCTCTGCTGTACCATATGCTTTCGTCACGAGAATGGTCACATCAGGTCCCTATCTCCCTATTAAACTCCCACGTTCTATCTCTACCTTGTAGTCCATCTCCATCTACCTGATCATCGCTGTTAGATAAGCCTGTGGTGGTTCTGTCAAAATCTACCCTTTGCCAAACTATCTCTTAACTCATTTCATTAAGGAAACAGACCATACAGAAGTTTACTATACTAGCTCGGGCCAAACAGGTATCCCTGTCTGCAATTCTTAAACTACTTAGACATCTAAATAGTTGAGTAGTTTATACTGACATTTTAACGTTGCTATCAAATTCGCAACATCAAAAACATGGTGTGCCAAGAAGTTTCAGCAGCAGCAGCTCCAGCAAGCATATATTGGGTGTCTACCCAGTATGTTTAAAGCACTGTAGTGCTTAGGACATTTCTAGTATTCTATACATTATAATTATAATTTCTATATTTATAGAAATATATTTATATTTATATATTATTCTATATTTATAGAAATTATAATTTCTAGTATTCTATACTTATATATTAAATTATCATTATATATAATTATTACATAATATTGATATTAATTCTATAATCCATAGAATATATAGAATTTAACCTGAGATCAGATCTAATGTTTAAATTTTACTATTGAAAGGTTATGAAAAACCAGCAACCAAGCTATTTTGAGCACAGTCACTTTAACAACGGTAACCTCCCCAAATTTACTTTTCACTGATAACTTATAAAAAGAAGCTCGTCTAGCAATTTATATTAGAGTTGTCTCTTCTGCTTATGTGAAGATGTGTTTTTCATGCACTGTCAGATTCTGTTTCTTTATATAAATAGTACACAGTCTTCAAAGCAGTCGTGTATTTTTCCAGTTAGAATTTTGTCCCATTAGCTATTACCCTGGTTAATAGAGCTGCATTTTATTTTTTTTTAATAGAGCTGCATTTTAAAAGCATATTCTAAAAAACTTTATTTCTTTTCCTGTTGGTTAGTTCTGAAATGAATGTTTTCTCTATGTTTCTAGAAAATCTCCCGTACTTTATGGCCATTCCCCCTGGGAAAGAAGAAGTACAAAAAGTGATTAAGAGAGTTCTAAATTTCATTTCTTTTTCAGTTTACTATTACCCAGGTTTGAGTCTATGTACCTAGCAGCAGTATATTTTACCGAAAGAAATTACTTTTAAGAAGACTCATCTGATAACTTAATTTTAGTTCTAGCCAGTCTTGGCTTATTAAAACACACAAACACACACACACACACACACACACACACACACACACACACACACACACA